>NW_026961251.1:0-169000 GCF_963924245.1 Chroicocephalus ridibundus
AGGCCTTGTTCTAAAGCTCTTTGGGAACCTCTTGCGTAGCCCCACAGAACTGGGGGCTGCGGGCCTTCCTGCTGCCTTCAGCCTCGACACCACACTTTCCCTCTTGGCGCCGCACCAGGCACAAAAATGGCCATATGGCTGGAGATGGGTCGCCCGCACAAGGAGCCAGCAGGGAAAACTAGGCCTTGATCTAAAACTCTTTGGGAACCGCTTGCGTAGCCCCAAAGACCTGGGGGCTGCAGGTTTTTCTGCTGCCTTCAGCCTCGACACCACCCTTTCACACTTGGCGCCGCGCCAGGCACAAAAATGGCCATACGGCTGGAGATGGGTCCCCCGCCCATGGAGCCAGCAGGGAAAACTAGGCCTTCTTCTAAAGCTATTTCGGAACAGCTTGCGTAGCCCCACAGACCTGGGGGCTGCAGGCTTTTCTGCTGACCTCAGCCTCAAAACCGCCCTTTCCACTTGGCGCCGCGCCAGGCACAAAAATGGCCTTACAGCTGGAGATGGGTCCGCCGCCCAAAGAGCCAGCAGGGAAAACTAGGCCTTGTTCTAAAGCTCTTTGGGAACCGCTTGCGTAGCCCCACAGACCTGGGGGCTGCGGGCTTTCCTGCTGCCTTCAGCCTTAACATGACCATTTCCCACTTGGTGCCGCGCCAGGCACAAAATTGGCTATACGGCTGAAGATAGGTCCCCCGCCCAAGGAGCCAGCAGGAAAAACTATGCCTTCTTCTATAGCTCTTCGGGAACCGCTTGCGTAGCCCCACAGACCTGGGGGCTGCGGGCTTTCCTGCTGCCTTCAGCCTCCACACCACACTTTCCCAATTGGCGCCGCGCCAGGCACAAAAACAGCCATACGGCTGGAGATGCGTCCCTCGCCGAAAGAACCAGCAGGGAAAACTAGGCTTTCTTCAAAGACCTTTGGGAAACGATTGCGTAGCCCTACAGACCTGGGTGCTGCAGGTATTTCTGCTGCCTTCGGCCTCGACACCACCCTTTCCCACTTGGCGCGGCGCTAGGCAGAAAAATGGCCATACGGCTGGAGATGGATCGCCAGCCCAAAGACCCAGCAGGGAAAACTATGCCTTGTTCTGAAGGTCTTTGGGAACCGCTTGCATAGCACCCACAGACCTGGGGGCTGCAGGCTTTCCTGCTGCCTTCAACCTCAATATTACGCTTTCCCACTAGGTGTCGCTCCAGGCACAAAAATGGCCATAAGGCTAGATATGGGTCCCCCGCCCAAGGAGCCAGCAGGGAAAACTATGCCTTGTTCTAAAGCTATTTGGGAACCTCTTGCGTAGCCCCACAGACCTGGGGGCTGCGGGCCTTCCTGCTGCCTTCAGCCTCGACACCACCCTTTCCCTTTTGGCGCCTCACCAGGCACAAAAATGGCCATACGGCTGGAGATGGGTCGCCCGCACAAGGAGCCAGCAGGGAAAACTAGGCCTTGATCTAAAACTCTTTGGGAACCGCTTGCGTAGCCCCACAGACCTGGGGGCTGCGGGCTTTCCTGCTGCCTTCAGCCTCGACATCACCCTTTCCCACTTGGCGCCGCGCCAGGGGCAAAAATGGCAATACGGCTGGAGATGGGTCCCCCGCCCAAGGAGCCAGCAGGGAAAACTAGGCCTTGTTCTAAAGCTATTAGGGAACCTCTTGCGTAGCCCCACAGACCTGGGGGCTGCGGGTTTTCCTGCTGCCTTCAGCCTCGACACCACCCTTTCCCACTTGGCGCCGCACCAGGCACAAAAATGGCCATACGGCTGGAGATGTGTCCCCCGCCCAAAGACCCAGAAGGGAAAACTAGGCCTTCTTCTAAAGCTCTTTGGGAACCGCTTGCGTAGCACCCACAGACCTGGGGGCTGCAGGCTTTCCTGCTGCCTTCAGCCTCAATACTACGCTTTCCCACTAGGTGTTGCTCCAGGCCCAAAAATGGCCATACGGCTGGAGATGGGTCCCCCGCCCAAGGAGCCAGCAGGGAAAACTATGCCTTGTTCTAAAGCTCTTAGGGAACCGCTTGCGTAGCCCCACAGACCTGGGGCTGCGAGCTTTCCTGCTGCCTTCAGCCTCAACACCACCCTTTCCCACTTGGCGCCGCGCCAGGCACAAAAATGGCCATACGGCTGGAGATGGGTCCCCCGCCCAAGGAGCCAGCAGGGAAAACTACGCCTTGTTCTAAAGCTCTTTGGGATCCGCTTGCGTAGCCCCACAGACCTGGGGGCTGCGGGCTTTCCTGCTGCCTTCAGCCTCGACACCACCCTTTCCCACTTGGCGCCGCACCAGGCACAAAAATGGCCATACGGCTGGAGATGTGTCCCCTGCCCAAAGACCCAGAAGGGAAAACTAGGCCTTGTTCTAAAGCTCTTTGGGAACCGCTTGCGTAGCCCCACAGACCTGGGGGCTGCAGGCTTTCCTGCTGCCTTCAGACTCAATACTACGCTTTCCCACTAGGTGTTGCTCCAGGCCCAAAAATGGCCATACGGCTGGAGATGGGTCCCCCGCCCAAGTAGCCAGCAGGGAAAACTATGCCTTGTTCTAAAGCTCTTTGGGAACCGCTTGCGTAGCCCCACAGACCTGGGGGCTGCAGGCTTTCCTGCTGCCTTCAACCTCAATATTAGTCTTTCCCACTAGGTGTCGCGCCAGGCACAAAAATGGCCATAAGGCTAGATATGGGTCCCCCGCCCAAGGAGCCAGCAGGAAAAACTATGCCTTGTTCTAAAGCTCTTAGGGAACTTCTTGCGTAGCCCCACAGACCTGGGGGCTGCGGGCCTTCCTGCTGCCTTCAGCCTCGACCCCACCCTTTCCCACTTGGCGCCGCGCCAGGCACAAAAATGGCCATACGTCTGGAAAATGGTCCCCCGCCCAAGGAGCCAGCAGGGAAAACTAGGCCTTGTTCTAAAGCTCTTTGGGAACCGCTTGCGTAGCCCCACAGACCTGGGGGCTGCAGGCTTTCCTGCTGCCTTCTGCCTTGACATGACCCTTTGCCACTTGGCGCCGCGCTAGCTACAAAAATGGCCATACGGCTGGAGATGGGTCCCACGCCCAAAGAGCCAGCAGGGAAAACTATGCCTTGTTCTAATGCTCTTTGGGATCCGCTTGCGTAGCACCCACAGACCTGAGGGCTGCAGGCTTTCCTGCTGCCTTCAACCTCAATATTATGCTTTCCCACTAGGTGTCGCTCCAGGCACAAAAATGGCCATAAGGCTAGATATGGGTCCCCCGCCTAAGGAGCCAGCAGGGAAAACTAGGCCTTGTTCTAAAGCTATTTGGGAACCTCTTGCGTAGCCCCACAGACCTGGGGGCTGCGGGCCTTCCTGCTGCCTTCAGCCTCGACACCACCCTTTCCCTCTTGGCGCCGCACCAGGCACAAAAATGGCCATATGGCTAGAGATGGGTTACCCGCACAAGGAGACAGCAGGGAAAACTAGGCCTTGATCTAAAACTCTTTGGGAACCGCTTGCGTAGCCCCACAGACCTGGGGGCTGCGGGCTTTCCTGCTGCCTTCAGCCTCGACATCACCCTTTCCCACTTGGCGCCGCGCCAGGGGCAAAAATGGCAATACGGCTGGAGATGGGTCCCCCGCCCAAGGAGCCAGCAGGGAAAACTAGGCCGTGTTCTAAAGCTATTAGGGAACCTCTTGCGTAGCCCCACAGACCTGGGGGCTGCGGGCTTTCCTGCTGCCTTCAGCCTCGACATCACCCTTTCCCACTTGGCGCCGCACCAGGCACAAAAATGGCCATACGGCTGGAGATGTGTCCCCCGCCCAAGGAGCCAGCAGGGAAAACTAGGCCTTGTTCTAAAGCTCTTTGGGAACCGCTTGCGTAGCCCCACAGACCTGGGGGCTGCGGGCTTTCCTGCTGCCTTCAGCCTCAATACTACGCTTTCCCACTAGGTGTTGCTCCAGGCCCAAAAATGGCCATACGGCTGGAGATGTGTCCCCCGCCCATGGAGCCAGCAGGGAAAACGATGCCTTGTTCTAAAGCTCTTTGGGAACCGCTTGCGTAGCCCCACAGACCTGGGGGCTGCGGGCTTTCCTGCTGCCTTCAGCCTCGACATCACCCTTTCCCACTTGGCGCCGCGCCAGGCACAAAAATGGCCATACGTCTGGACAATGGTCCCCCGCCCAAGGAGCCAGCAGGGAAAACTAGGCCTTGTTCTAAAGCTCTTTGGGAACCGCTTGCGTAGCCCCACAGACCTGGGGGCTGCAGGCTTTCCTGCTGCCTTCTGCCTTGACATGACCCTTTGCCACTTGGCGCCGCGCTAGCTACAAAAATGGCCGTACGGCTGGAGATGGGTCCCAAGCCCAAAGAGCCAGCAGGGAAAACTATGCCTTGTTCTAATGCTCTTTGGGATCCGCTTGCGTAGCACCCACAGACCTGAGGGCTGCAGGCTTTCCTGCTGCCTTCAACCTCAATATTACGCTTTCCCACTAGGTGTCGCTCCAGGCACAAAAATGGCCATAAGGCTAGATATGGGTCCCCCGCCCAAGGAGCCAGCAGGGAAAACTAGGCCTTGTTCTAAAGCTCTTTGGGAACCTCTTGCGTAGCCCCACAGACCTGGGGGCTGCGGGCCTTCCTGCTGCCTTCAGCCTCGACACCACACTTTCCCTCTTGGCGCCGCACCAGGCACAAAAATGGCCATATGGCTGGAGATGGGTCGCCCGCACAAGGAGCCAGCAGGGAAAACTAGGCCTTCTTCTAAAGCTATTTCGGAACAGCTTGCGTAGCCCCACAGACCTGGGGGCTGCGGGCTTTCCTGCTGCCTTCAGCCTTAACATGACCATTTCCCACTTGGTGCCGCGCCAGGCACAAAATTGGCTATACGGCTGAAGATAGGTCCCCCGCCCAAGGAGCCAGCAGGAAAATCTATGCCTTCTTCTATAGCTCTTCGGGAACCGCTTGCGTAGCCCCACAGACCTGGGGGCTGCGGGCTTTCCTGCTGCCTTCAGCCTCCACACCACACTTTCCCAATTGGCGCCGGGCCAGGCACAAAAACAGCCATACGGCTGGAGATGCGTCCCTCGCCGAAAGAACCAGCAGGGAAAACTAGGCTTTCTTCAAAGACCTTTGGGAAACGATTGCGTAGCCCTACAGACCTGGGTGCTGCAGGTATTTCTGCTGCCTTCGGCCTCGACACCACCCTTTCCCACTTGGCGCGGCGCTAGGCAGAAAAATGGCCATACGGCTGGAGATGGATCGCCAGCCCAAAGACCCAGCAGGGAAAACTATGCCTTGTTCTGAAGCTCTTTGGGAACCGCTTGCATAGCACCCACAGACCTGGGGGCTGCAGGCTTTCCTGCTGCCTTCAACCTCAATATTACGCTTTCCAACTAGGTGTCGCTCCAGGCACAAAAATGGCCATAAGGCTTGATATGGGTCCCCCGCCCAAGGAGCCAGCAGGGAAAACTATGCCTTGTTCTAAAGCTATTTGGGAACCTCTTGCGTAGCCCCACAGACCTGGGGGCTGCGGGCCTTCCTGCTGCCTTCAGCCTCGACACCACCCTTTCCCTTTTGGCGCCGCACCAGGCACAAAAATGGCCATTCGGCTGGAGATGGGTCCCCAGCCCAAAGACCCAGCAGGGAAAACTATGCCTTGTTCTAAAGCTCTTTGGGAACCGCTTGCGTACCACCCACAGACCTGGGGGCTGCAGGCTTTCCTGCTGCCTTCAACCTCAATATTACTCTTTCCCACTAGGTGTCGCGCCAGGCACAAAAATGGCCATAAGGCTAGATATGGGTCCCCCGCCCAAGGAGCCAGCAGGGAAAACTAAGCCTTGTTCTAAAGCTCTTTGGGAACCGCTTGCGTAGCCCCACAGACCTGGGGGCTGCAGGCTTTCCTGCTGCCTTCTGCCTTGACATGACCCTTTGCCACTTGGCGCCGCGCTAGCTACAAAAATGGCCGTACGGCTGGAGATGGGTCCCACGCCCAAAGAGCCAGCAGGGAAAACTATGCCTTGTTCTAATGCTCTTTGGGATCCGCTTGCGTAGCACCCACAGACCTGAGGGCTGCAGGCTTTCCTGCTGCCTTCAACCTCAATATTATGCTTTCCCACTAGGTGTCGCTCCAGGTACAAAAATGGCCATAAGGCTAGATATGGGTCCCCCGCCTAAGGAGCCAGCAGGGAAAACTATGCCTTGTTCTAAAGCTATTTGGGAACCTCTTGCGTAGCCCCACAGACCTGGGGGCTGTGGGCCTTCCTGCTGCCTTCAGCCTCGACACCACCCTTTCCCTCTTGGCGCCGCACCAGGCACAAAAATGGCCATATGGCTAGAGATGGGTCGCCCGCACAAGGAGACAGCAGGGAAAACTAGGCCTTGATCTAAAACTCTTTGGGAACCGCTTGCGTAGCCCCACAGACCTGGGGGCTGCGGGCTTTCCTGCTGCCTTCAGCCTCGACATCACCCTTTCCCACTTGGCGCCGCGCCAGGGGCAAAAATGGCAATACGGCTGGAGATGGGTCCCCCGCCCAAGGAGCCAGCAGGGAAAACTAGGCCTTGTTCTAAAGCTCTTTGGGAACCTCTTGCGTAGCCCCACAGACCTGGGGGCTGCAGGCTTTCCTGCTGCCTTCAGCCTCGACACCACCCTTTCCCACTTGGCGCCGCACCAGGCACAAAAATGGCCATACGGCTGGAGATGTGTCCCCCGCCCAAAGACCCAGAAGGGAAAACTAGGCCTTGTTCTAAAGCTCTTTGGGAACCGCTTGCGTAGCACCCACAGACCTGGGGGCTGCAGGCTTTCCTGCTGCCTTCAGCCTCAATACTACGCTTTCCCACTAGGTGTTGCTCCAGGCCCAAAAATGGCCATACGGCTGGAGATGGGTCCCCCGCCCAAGGAGCCAGCAGGGAAAACTATGCCTTGTTCTAAAGCTCTTTGGGAACCGCTTGCGTAGCCCCAAAGACCTGGGGACTGCAGGCTTTCCTGCTGCCTTCAGCCTCAATACTACTATTTCCCACTAGGTGTTGCTCCAGGCCCAAAAATGGCCATACGGCTGGAGATGGGTTCCCCGCCCAAGGAGCCAGCAGGGAAAACTATGCCTTGTTCTAAAGCTCTTAGGGAACCGCTTGCGTAGCCCCACAGACCTGGGGCTGCGAGCTTTCCTGCTGCCATCAGCCTCAACACCACCCTTTCCCACTTGGCGCCGCGCCAGGCACAAAAATGGCCATACGGCTGGAGATGGGTCCCCCGCCCAAGGAGCCAGCAGGGAAAACTACGCCTTGTTCTAAAGCTCTTAGGGAACCGCTTGCGTAGCCCCACAGACCTGGGGGCTGCGGGCTTTCCTGCTGCCTTCAGCCTCGACACCACCCTTTCCCACTTGGCGCCGCACCAGGCACAAAAATGGCCATACGGCTGGAGATGTGTCCCCTGCCCAAAGACCCAGAAGGGAAAACTAGGCCTTGTTCTAAAGCTCTTTGGGAACCGCTTGCGTAGCCCCACAGACCTGGGGGCTGCAGGCTTTCCTGCTGCCTTCAGACTCAATACTACGCTTTCCCACTAGGTCTTGCTCCAGGCCCAAAAATGGCCATACGGCTGGAGATGGGTCCCCCGCCCAAGGAGCCAGCAGGGAAAACTATGCCTTGTTCTAAAGCTCTTTGGGAACCGCTTGCGTAGCCCCACAGACCTGGGGGCTGCAGGCTTTCCTGCTGCCTTCAACCTCAATATTACTCTTTCCCACTAGGTGTCGCGCCAGGCACAAAAATGGCCATAAGGCTAGATATGGGTCCCCCGCCCAAGGAGCCAGCAGGAAAAACTATGCCTTGTTCTAAAGCTCTTAGGGAACTTCTTGCGTAGCCCCACAGACCTGGGGGCTGCGGGCCTTCCTGCTGCCTTCAGCCTCGACCCCACCCTTTCCCACTTGGGGCCGCGCCAGGCACAAAAATGGCCATACGTCTGGAAAATGGTCCCCCGCCCAAGGAGCCAGCAGGGAAAACTATGCCTTCTTCTAAAGCTCTTTGGGAACCGCTTGCGTAGCCCCACAGACCTGGGGGCTGCAGGCTTTCCTGCTGCCTTCTGCCTTGACATGACCCTTTGCCACTTGGCGCCGTGCTAGCTACAAAAATGGCCATACGGCTGGAGATGGGTCCCACGCCCAAAGAGCCAGCAGGGAAAACTATGCCTTGTTCTAATGCTCTTTGGGATCCGCTTGCGTAGCACCCACAGACCTGAGGGCTGCAGGCTTTCCTGCTGCCTTCAACCTCAATATTATGCTTTCCCACTAGGTGTCGCTCCAGGCACAAAAATGGCCATAAGGCTAGATATGGGTCCCCCGCCTAAGGAGCCAGCAGGGAAAACTAGGCCTTGTTCTAAAGCTCTTTGGGAACCTCTTGCGTAGCCCCACAGACCTGGGGGCTGCGGGCCTTCCTGCTGCCTTCAGCCTCGACACCACCCTTTCCCTCTTGGCGCCGCACCAGGCACAAAAATGGCCATATGGCTAGAGATGGGTTGCCCGCACAAGGAGACAGCAGGGAAAACTAGGCCTTGATCTAAAACTCTTTGGGAACCGCTTGCGTAGCCCCACAGACCTGGGGGCTGCGGGCTTTCCTGCTGCCTTCAGCCTCGACATCACCCTTTCCCACTTGGCGCCGCGCCAGGGGCAAAAATGGCTATACGGCTGGAGATGGGTCCCCCGCCCAAGGAGCCAGCAGGGAAAACTAGGCCTTGTTCTAAAGCTCTTTGGGAACCTCTTGCGTAGCCCCACAGACCTGGGGGCTGCAGGCTTTCCTGCTGCCTTCAGCCTCGACACCACCCTTTCCCACTTGGCGCCGCACCAGGCACAAAAATGGCCATACGGCTGGAGATGTGTCCCCCGCCCAAAGACCCAGAAGGGAAAACTAGGCCTTGTTCTAAAGCTCTTTGGGAACCGCTTGCGTAGCACCCACAGACCTGGGGGCTGCAGGCTTTCCTGCTGCCTTCAGCCTCAATACTACGCTTTCCCACTAGGTGTTGCTCCAGGCCCAAAAATGGCCATACGGCTGGAGATGGGTCCCCCGCCCAAGTAGCCAGCAGGGAAAACTATGCCTTGTTCTAAAGCTCTTTGGGAACCGCTTGCGTAGCCCCAAAGACCTGGGGACTGCAGGCTTTCCTGCTGCCTTCAGCCTCAATACTAGTATTTCCCACTAGGTGTTGCTCCAGGCCCAAAAATGGCCATACGGCTGGAGATGGGTTCCCCGCCCAAGGAGCCAGCAGGGAAAACTATGCCTTGTTCTAAAGCTCTTAGGGAACCGCTTGCGTAGCCCCACAGACCTGGGGCTGCGAGCTTTCCTGCTGCCATCAGCCTCAACACCACCCTTTCCCACTTGGCGCCGCGCCAGGCACAAAAATGGCCATACGGCTGGAGATGGGTCCCCCGCCCAAGGAGCCAGCAGGAAAAACTACGCCTTGTTCTAAAGCTCTTAGGGAACCGCTTGCGTAGCCCCACAGACCTGGGGGCTGCGGGCTTTCCTGCTGCCTTCAGCCTCGACACCACCCTTTCCCACTTGGCGCCGCACCAGGCACAAAAATGGCCATACGGCTGGAGATGTGTCCCCTGCCCAAAGACCCAGAAGGGAAAACTAGGCCTTGTTCTAAAGCTCTTTGGGAACCGCTTGCGTAGCCCCACAGACCTGGGGGCTGCAGGCTTTCCTGCTGCCTTCAGACTCAATACTACGCTTTCCCACTAGGTGTTGCTCCAGGCCCAAAAATGGCCATACGGCTGGAGATGGGTCCCCCGCCCAAGTAGCCAGCAGGGAAAACTATGCCTTGTTCTAAAGCTCTTTGGGAACCGCTTGCGTAGCCCCACAGACCTGGGGGCTGTAGGCTTTCCTGCTGCCTTCAACCTCAATATTAATCTTTCCCACTAGGTGTCGCGCCAGGCACAAAAATGGCCATAAGGCTAGATATGGGTCCCCCGCCCAAGGAGCCAGCAGGAAAAACTATGCCTTGTTCTAAAGCTCTTAGGGAACTTCTTGCGTAGCCCCACAGACCTGGGGGCTGCGGGCCTTCCTGCTGCCTTCAGCCTCGACCCCACCCTTTCCCACTTGGCGCCGCGCCAGGCACAAAAATGGCCATACGTCTGGAAAATGGTCCCCCGCCCAAGGAGCCAGCAGGGAAAACTAGGCCTTGTTCTAAAGCTCTTAGGGAACCGCTTGCGTAGCCCCACAGACCTGGGGGCTGCAGGTATTTCTGCTGCCTTCTGCCTTGACATGACCCTTTGCCACTTGGCGCCGCGCTAGCTACAAAAATGGCCATACGGCTGGAGATGGGTCCCACGCCCAAAGAGCCAGCAGGGAAAACTATGCCTTGTTCTAATGCTCTTTGGGATCCGCTTGCGTAGCACCCACAGACCTGAGGGCTGCAGGCTTTCCTGCTGCCTTCAACCTCAATATTATGCTTTCCCACTAGGTGTCGCTCCAGGCACAAAAATGGCCATAAGGCTAGATATGGGTCCCCCGCCTAAGGAGCCAGCAGGGAAAACTAGGCCTTGTTCTAAAGCTCTTTGGGAACCTCTTGCGTAGCCCCACAGACCTGGGGGCTGCGGGCCTTCCTGCTGCCTTCAGCCTCGACACCACCCTTTCCCTCTTGGCGCCGCACCAGGCACAAAAATGGCCATATGGCTAGAGATGGGTTGCCCGCACAAGGAGACAGCAGGGAAAACTAGGCCTTGATCTAAAACTCTTTGGGAACCGCTTGCGTAGCCCCTCAGACCTGGGGGCTGCGGGCTTTCCTGCTGCCTTCAGCCTCGACATCACCCTTTCCCACTTGGCGCCGCGCCAGGGGCAAAAATGGCAATACGGCTGGAGATGGGTCCCCCGCCCAAGGAGCCAGCAGGGAAAACTAGGCCGTGTTCTAAAGCTATTAGGGAACCTCTTGCGTAGCCCCACAGACCTGGGGGCTGCGGGCTTTCCTGCTGCCTTCAGCCTCGACATCACTCTTTCCCACTTGGCGCCGCACCAGGCACAAAAATGGCCATACGGCTGGAGATGTGTCCCCCGCCCAAAGACCCAGAAGGGAAAACTAGGCCTTGTTCTAAAGCTCTTTGGGAACCGCTTGCGTAGCACCCACAGACCTGGGGGCTGCAGGCTTTCCTGCTGCCTTCAGCCTCAATACTACGCTTTCCCACTAGGTGTTGCTCCAGGCCCAAAAATGGCCATACGGCTGGAGATGGGTCCCCCGCCCAAGGAGCCAGCAGGGAAAACTAGGCCTTGTTCTAAAGCTCTTAGGGAACCGCTTGCGTAGCCCCACAGACCTGGGGCTGCGAGCTTTCCTGCTGCCTTCAGCCTCGACACCACCCTTTCCCACTTGGCGCCGCGCCAGGCACAAAAATGGCCATACGGCTGGAGATGGGTCCCCCGCCCAAGGAGCCAGCAGGGAAAACTATGCCTTGTTCTAAAGCTCTTTGGGAACCGCTTGCGTAGCCCCAAAGACCTGGGGGCTGCAGGCTTTCCTGCTGCCTTCTGCCTTGACATGACCCTTTGCCACTTGGCGCCGCGCTAGCTACAAAAATGGCCATACGGCTGGAGATGGGTCCCCAGCCCAAAGAGCCAGCAGGGAAAACTATGCCTTGTTCTAATGCTCTTTGGGATCCGCTTGCGTAGCACCCACAGACCTGAGGGCTGCAGGCTTTCCTGCTGCCTTCAACCTCAATATTACGCTTTCCCACTAGGTGTCGCTCCAGGCACAAAAATGGCCATAAGGCTAGATATGGGTCCCCCGCCCAAGGAGCCAGCAGGGAAAACTAGGCCTTGTTCTAAAGCTCTTTGGGAACCTCTTGCGTAGCCCCACAGACCTGGGGGCTGCGGGCCTTCCTGCTGCCTTCAGCCTCGACACCACACTTTCCCTCTTGGCGCCGCACCAGGCACAAAAATGGCCATATGGCTGGAGATGGGTCGCCCGCACAAGGAGCCAGCAGGGAAAACTAGGCCTTGATCTAAAACTCTTTGGGAACCGCTTGCGTAGCCCCAAAGACCTGGGGGCTGCAGGTTTTTCTGCTGCCTTCAGCCTCGACACCACCCTTTCACACTTGGCGCCGCGCCAGGCACAAAAATGGCCATACGGCTGGAGATGGGTCCCCCGCCCATGGAGCCAGCAGGGAAAACTAGGCCTTCTTCTAAAGCTATTTCGGAACAGCTTGCGTAGCCCCACAGACCTGGGGGCTGCAGGCTTTTCTGCTGCCCTCAGCCTCAAAACCGCCCTTTCCACTTGGCGCCGCGCCAGGCACAAAAATGGCCTTACAGCTGGAGATGGGTCCGCCGCCCAAAGAGCCAGCAGGGAAAATTAGGCCTTGTTCTAAAGCTCTTTGGGAACCGCTTGCGTAGCCCCACAGACCTGGGGGCTGCGGGCTTTCCTGCTGCCTTCAGCCTTAACATGACCATTTCCCACTTGGTGCCGCGCCAGGCACAAAATTGGCTATACGGCTGAAGATAGGTCCCCCGCCCAAGGAGCCAGCAGGGAAAACTAGGCCTTCTTCTATAGCTCTTCGGGAACCGCTTGCGTAGCCCCACAGACCTGGGGGCTGCGGGCTTTCCTGCTGCCTTCAGCCTCCACACCACACTTTCCCAATTGGCGCCGGGCCAGGCACAAAAACAGCCATACGGCTTGAGATGCGTCCCTCGCCGAAAGAACCAGCAGGGAAAACTAGGCTTTCTTCAAAGACCTTTGGGAAACGATTGCGTAGCCCTACAGACCTGGGTGCTGCAGGTATTTCTGCTGCCTTCGGCCTCGACACCACCCTTTCCCACTTGGCGCGGCGCTAGGCAGAAAAATGGCCATACGGCTGGAGATGGATCGCCAGCCCAAAGACCCAGCAGGGAAAACTATGCCTTGTTCTGAAGGTCTTTGGGAACCGCTTGCATAGCACCCACAGACCTGGGGGCTGCAGGCTTTCCTGCTGCCTTCAACCTCAATATTACGCTTTCCCACTAGGTGTCGCTCCAGGCACAAAAATGGCCATAAGGCTAGATATGGGTCCCCCGCCCAAGGAGCCAGCAGGGAAAACTATGCCTTGTTCTAAAGCTATTTGGGAACCTCTTGCGTAGCCCCACAGACCTGGGGGCTGCGGGCCTTCCTGCTGCCTTCAGCCTCGACACCACCCTTTCCCTTTTGGCGCCGCACCAGGCACAAAAATGGCCATACGGCTGGAGATGGGTCCCCAGCCCAAAGACCCAGCAGGGAAAACTATGCCTTGTTCTAAAGCTATTTGGGAACCTCTTGCGTAGCCCCACAGACCTGGGGGCTGTGGGCCTTCCTGCTGCCTTCAGCCTCGACACCACCATTTCCCTCTTGGCGCCGCACCAGGCACAAAAATGGCCATATGGCTAGAGATGGGTCGCCCGCACAAGGAGACAGCAGGGAAAAATAGGCCTTGATCTAAAACTCTTTGGGAACCGCTTGCGTAGCCCCACAGACCTGGGGGCTGCGGGCTTTCCTGCTGCCTTCAGCCTCGACATCACCCTTTCCCACTTGGCGCCGCGCCAGGGGCAAAAATGGCAATACGGCTGGAGATGGGTCCCCCGCCCAAGGAGCCAGCAGGGAAAACTAGGCCTTGTTCTAAAGCTCTTTGGGAACCTCTTGCGTAGCCCCACAGACCTGGGGGCTGCGGGCTTTCCTGCTGCCTTCAGCCTCGACACCACCCTTTCCCACTTGGCGCCGCACCAGGCACAAAAATGGCCATACGGCTGGAGATGTGTCCCCCGCCCAAAGACCCAGAAGGGAAAACTAGGCCTTGTTCTAAAGCTCTTTGGGAACCGCTTGCGTAGCACCCACAGACCTGGGGGCTGCAGGCTTTCCTGCTGCCTTCAGCCTCAATAGTACGCTTTCCCACTAGGTGTTGCTCCAGGCCCAAAAATGGCCATACGGCTGGAGATGGGTCCCCCGCCCAAGGAGCCAGCAGGGAAAACTATGCCTTGTTCTAATGCTCTTTGGGAACCGCTTGCGTAGCCCCAAAGACCTGGGGACTGCAGGCTTTCCTGCTGCCTTCAGCCTCAATACTACTATTTCCCACTAGGTGTTGCTCCAGGCCCAAAAATGGCCATACGGCTGGAGATGGGTTCCCCGCCCAAGGAGCCAGCAGGGAAAACTATGCCTTGTTCTAAAGCTCTTAGGGAACCGCTTGCGTAGCCCCACAGACCTGGGGCTGCGAGCTTTCCTGCTGCCTTCAGCCTCAACACCACCCTTTCCCACTTGGCGCCGCGCCAGGCACAAAAATGGCCATACGGCTGGAGATGGGTCCCCCGCCCAAGGAGCCAGCAGGGAAAACTACGCCTTGTTCTAAAGCTATTTGGGAACCTCTTGCGTAGCCCCACAGACCTGGGGGCTGCGGGCTTTCCTGCTGCCTTCAGCCTCGACACCACCCTTTCCCACTTGGCGCCGCACGAGGCACAAAAATGGCCATACGGCTGGAGATCTGTCCCCTGCCCAAAGACCCAGAAGGGAAAACTAGGCCTTGTTCTAAAGCTCTTTGGGAACCGCTTGCGTAGCACCCACAGACCTGGGGGCTGCAGGCTTTCCTGCTGCCTTCAGACTCAATACTACGCTTTCCCACTAGGTGTTGCTCCAGGCCCAAAAATGGCCATACGGCTGGAGATGGGTCCCCCGCCCAAGTAGCCAGCAGGGAAAACTATGCCTTGTTCTAAAGCTCTTTGGGAACCGCTTGCGTAGCCCCACAGACCTGGGGGCTGCAGGCTTTCCTGCTGCCTTCAACCTCAATATTACTCTTTCCCACTAGGTGTCGCGCCAGGCACAAAAATGGCCATAAGACTAGATATGGGTCCCCCGCCCAAGGAGCCAGCAGGAAAAACTATGCCTTGTTCTAAAGCTCTTAGGGAACTTCTTGCGTAGCCCCACAGACCTGGGGGCTGCGGGCCTTCCTGCTGCCTTCAGCCTCGACCCCACCCTTTCCCACTTGGGGCCGCGCCAGGCACAAAAATGGCCATACGTCTGGAAAATGGTCCCCCGCCCAAGGAGCCAGCAGGGAAAACTAGGCCTTGTTCTAAAGCTCTTTGGGAACCGCTTGCGTAGCCCCACAGACCTGGGGGCTGCAGGCTTTCCTGCTGCCTTCTGCCTTGACATGACCCTTTGCCACTTGGCGCCGCGCTAGCTACAAAAATGGCCATACGGCTGGAGATGGGTCCCATGCCCAAAGAGCCAGCAGGGAAAACTATGCCTTGTTCTAATGCTCTTTGGGATCCGCTTGCGTAGCACCCACAGACCTGGGGGCTGCGGGCTTTCCTGCTGCCTTCAGCCTCGACATCACCCTTTCCCACTTGGCGCCGCGCCAGGGGCAAAAATGGCAATACGGCTGGAGATGGGTCCCCCGCCCAAGGAGCCAGCAGGGAAAACTAGGCCTTGTTCTAAAGCTCTTAGGGAACCTCTTGCGTAGCCCCACAGACCTGGGGGCTGCGGGCTTTCCTCCTGCCTTCAGCCTCGACACCACCCTTTCCCACTTGGCGCCGCACCAGGCACAAAAATGGCCATACGGCTGGAGATGGGTCCCCCGCCCAAGGAGCCAGCAGGGAAAACTAGGCCTTGTTCTAAAGCTCTTAGGGAACCTCTTGCGTAGCCCCACAGACCTGGGGGCTGCAGGCTTTCCTGCTGCCTTCACCCTCAATACTACTATTTCCCACTAGGTGTTGCTCCAGGCCCAAAAATGGCCATACGGCTGGAGATGGGTCCCCCGCCCAAGGAGCCAGCAGGGAAAACTATGCCTTGTTCTAAAGCTCTTAGGGAACCGCTTGCGTAGCCCCACAGACCTGGGGCTGCGAGCTTTCCTGCTGCCTTCAGCCTCAATACCACCCTTTCCCACTTGGCGCCGCTCCAGGAACAAAAATGGCCATACGGCTGGAGATGGGTCCCCCGCCCAAGGAGCCAGCAGGGAAAACTACGCCTTGTTCTAAAGCTCTTAGGGAACCGCTTGCGTAGCCCCACAGACCTGGGGGCTGCGGGCTTTCCTGCTGCCTTCAGCCTCGACACCACCCTTTCCCACTTGGCGCCGCACCAGGCACAAAAATGGCCATACGGCTGGAGATCTGTCCCCTGCCCAAAGACCCAGAAGGGAAAACTAGGCCTTGTTCTAAAGCTCTTTGGGAACCGCTTGCGTAGCACCCACAGACCTGGGGGCTGCAGGCTTTCCTGCTGCCTTCAGACTCAATACTACGCTTTCCCACTAGGTGTTGCTCCAGGCCCAAAAATGGCCATACGACTGGAGATGGGTCCCCCGCCCAAGTAGCCAGCAGGGAAAACTAGGCCTTGTTCTAAAGCTCTTTGGGAACCGCTTGCATAGCCCCAAAGACCTGGGTGCTGCAGGCTTTCCTGCTGCCTTCAGCCTCAATACTACGATTTACCACTAGGTGTTGCTACAGGCCCAAAAATGGCCATATGGCTGGAGATGGGTCCCCCGCCCAAGTAGCCAGCAGGGAAAACTATGCCTTGTTCTAAAGCTCTTTGGGAACCGCTTGCGTAGCCCCACAGACCTGGGGCTGCGAGCTTTCCTGCTCCCTTCAGCCTCGACACCACCCTTTCCCACTTGGCGCCGCGCCAGGCACAAAAATGGCCATACGGCTGGAGATGGGTCCCCCGCCCAAGGAGCCAGCAGGGAAAACTATGCCGTGTTCTAAAGCTCTATGGGAACCGCTTGCGTAGCCCCACAGACCTGGGGGCTGCGGGCTTTCCTGCTGCCTTCAGCCTTGACATCACCCTTTCCCACTTGGCACCGCGCCAGGTGCAAAAATGGCAATACGGCTGGAGATGGGTCCCCCGCCCAAGGATCCAGCAGGGAAAACTAGGCCTTGTTCTAAAGCTCTTAGGGAACCTCTTGCGTAGCCCCACAGACCTGGGGGCTGCAGGCTTTCCTGCTGCCTTCAGCCTCGACACCACCCTTTCCCACTTGGCGCCGCACCAGGCACAAAAATGGCCATACGGCTGGAGATGGGTCCCCCGCCCAAGGAGCCAGCAGGGAAAACTAGGCCTTGTTCTAAAGCTCTTAGGGAACCTCTTGCGTAGCCCCACAGACCTGGGGGCTGCAGGCTTTCCTGCTGCCTTCAGCCTCGACACCGCCCTTTCCCACTTGGCGCGGCGCTAGGCACAAAAATGGCCATACGGCTTGAGATGGATCCCCAGCCCAAAGACCCAGCAGGGAAAACTATGCCTTGTTCTGAAGCTCTTTGGGAACCGCTTGCATAGCACCCACAGACCTGGGGGCTGCAGGCTTTCCTGCTGCCTTCAACCTCAATATTACGCTTTCCCACTAGGTGTCGCTCCAGGCACAAAAATGGCCATAAGGCTAGATATGGGTCCCCCGCCCAAGGAGCCAGCAGGGAAAACTATGCCTTGTTCTAAAGCTATTTGTGAACCTCTTGCGTAGCCCCACAGACCTGGGGGCTGCGGGCCTTCCTGCTGCCTTCAGCCTCGACACCACCCTTTCCCTTTTGGCGCCGCACCAGGCACAAAAATGTCCATACGGCTGGAGATGGGTCCCCAGCCCAAAGACCCAGCAGGGAAAACTATGCCTTGTTCTAAAGCTCTTTGGGAACCGCTTGCGTAGCACCCACAGACCTGGGGGCTGCAGGCTTTCCTGCTGCCTTCAACCTCAATATTACTCTTTCCCACTAGGTGTCGCGCCAGGCACAAAAATGGCCATAAGGCTAGATATGGGTCCCCCGCCCAAGGAGCCAGCAGGGAAAACTATGCCTTGTTCTAAAGCTCTTAGGGAACCGCTTGCGTAGCCCCACAGACCTGGGGCTGCGAGCTCTCCTGCTGCCTTCAGCCTCAATACCACCCTTTCCCACTTGGCGCCGCGCCAGGCACAAAAATGGCCATACGGCTGGAGATGGGTCCCCCGCCCAAGGAGCCAGCAGGGAAAACTACGCCTTGTTCTAAAGCTCTTAGGGAACCGCTTGCGTAGCCCCACAGACCTGGGGGCTGCGGGCTTTCCTGCTGCCTTCAGCCTCGACACCACCCTTTCCCACTTGGCGCCGCACCAGGCACAAAAATGGCCATACGGCTGGAGATCTGTCCCCTGCCCAAAGACCCAGAAGGGAAAACTAGGCCTTGTTCTAAAGCTCTTTGGGAACCGCTTGCGTAGCACCCACAGACCTGGGGGCTGCAGGCTTTCCTGCTGCCTTCAGACTCAATACTACGCTTTCCCACTAGGTGTTGCTCCAGGCCCAAAAATGGCCATACGACTGGAGATGGGTCCCCCGCCCAAGTAGCCAGCAGGGAAAACTAGGCCTTGTTCTAAAGCTCTTTGGGAACCGCTTGCGTAGCCCCAAAGACCTGGGTGCTGCAGGCTTTCCTGCTGCCTTCAGCCTCAATACTACGATTTACCACTAGGTGTTGCTACAGGCCCAAAAATGGCCATATGGCTGGAGATGGGTCCCCCGCCCAAGGAGCCAGCAGGGAAAACTATGCCTTGTTCTAAAGCTCTTTGGGAACCGCTTGCGTAGCCCCACAGACCTGGGGCTGCGAGCTTTCCTGCTGCCTTCAGCCTCGACACCACCCTTTCCCACTTGGCGCCGCGCCAGGCACAAAAATGGCCATACGGCTGGAGATGGGTCCCCCGCCCAAGGAGCCAGCAGGGAAAACTATGCCGTGTTCTAAAGCTCTATGGGAACCGCTTGCGTAGCCCCACAGACCTGGGGGCTGCGGGCTTTCCTGCTGCCTTCAGCCTTGACATCACCCTTTCCCACTTGGCACCGCGCCAGGTGCAAAAATGGCAATACGGCTGGAGATGGGTCCCCCGCCCAAGGATCCAGCAGGGAAAACTAGGCCTTGTTCTAAAGCTCTTAGGGAACCTCTTGCGTAGCCCCACAGACCTGGGGGCTGCAGGCTTTCCTGCTGCCTTCAGCCTCGACACCACCCTTTCCCACTTGGCGCCGCACCAGGCACAAAAATGGCCATACGGCTGGAGATGGGTCCCCCGCCCAAGGAGCCAGCAGGGAAAACTAGGCCTTGTTCTAAAGCTCTTAGGGAACCTCTTGCGTAGCCCCACAGACCTGGGGGCTGCAGGCTTTCCTGCTGCCTTCAGCCTCGACACCGCCCTTTCCCACTTGGCGCGGCGCTAGGCACAAAAATGGCCATACGGCTTGAGATGGATCCCCAGCCCAAAGACCCAGCAGGGAAAACTATGCCTTGTTCTGAAGCTCTTTGGGAACCGCTTGCATAGCACCCACAGACCTGGGGGCTGCAGGCTTTCCTGCTGCCTTCAACCTCAATATTACGCTTTCCCACTAGGTGTCGCTCCAGGCACAAAAATGGCCATAAGGCTAGATATGGGTCCCCCGCCCAAGGAGCCAGCAGGGAAAACTATGCCTTGTTCTAAAGCTATTTGTGAACCTCTTGCGTAGCCCCACAGACCTGGGGGCTGCGGGCCTTCCTGCTGCCTTCAGCCTCGACACCACCCTTTCCCTTTTGGCGCCGCACCAGGCACAAAAATGTCCATACGGCTGGAGATGGGTCCCCAGCCCAAAGACCCAGCAGGGAAAACTATGCCTTGTTCTAAAGCTCTTTGGGAACCGCTTGCGTAGCACCCACAGACCTGGGGGCTGCAGGCTTTCCTGCTGCCTTCAACCTCAATATTACTCTTTCCCACTAGGTGTCGCGCCAGGCACAAAAATGGCCATAAGGCTAGATATGGGTCCCCCGCCCAAGGAGCCAGCAGGGAAAACTATGCCTTGTTCTAAAGCTCTTAGGGAACCGCTTGCGTAGCCCCACAGACCTGGGGCTGCGAGCTCTCCTGCTGCCTTCAGCCTCAATACCACCCTTTCCCACTTGGCGCCGCGCCAGGCACAAAAATGGCCATACGGCTGGAGATGGGTCCCCCGCCCAAGGAGCCAGCAGGGAAAACTACGCCTTGTTCTAAAGCTCTTAGGGAACCGCTTGCGTAGCCCCACAGACCTGGGGGCTGCGGGCTTTCCTGCTGCCTTCAGCCTCGACACCACCCTTTCCCACTTGGCGCCGCACCAGGCACAAAAATGGCCATACGGCTGGAGATCTGTCCCCTGCCCAAAGACCCAGAAGGGAAAACTAGGCCTTGTTCTAAAGCTCTTTGGGAACCGCTTGCGTAGCACCCACAGACCTGGGGGCTGCAGGCTTTCCTGCTGCCTTCAGACTCAATACTACGCTTTCCCACTAGGTGTTGCTCCAGGCCCAAAAATGGCCATACGACTGGAGATGGGTCCCCCGCCCAAGTAGCCAGCAGGGAAAACTAGGCCTTGTTCTAAAGCTCTTTGGGAACCGCTTGCGTAGCCCCAAAGACCTGGGTGCTGCAGGCTTTCCTGCTGCCTTCAGCCTCAATACTACGATTTACCACTAGGTGTTGCTACAGGCCCAAAAATGGCCATATGGCTGGAGATGGGTCCCCCGCCCAAGGAGCCAGCAGGGAAAACTATGCCTTGTTCTAAAGCTCTTTGGGAACCGCTTGCGTAGCCCCACAGACCTGGGGCTGCGAGCTTTCCTGCTGCCTTCAGCCTCGACACCACCCTTTCCCACTTGGCGCCGCGCCAGGCACAAAAATGGCCATACGGCTGGAGATGGGTCCCCCGCCCAAGGAGCCAGCAGGGAAAACTATGCCGTGTTCTAAAGCTCTATGGGAACCGCTTGCGTAGCCCCACAGACCTGGGGGCTGCGGGCTTTCCTGCTGCCTTCAGCCTTGACATCACCCTTTCCCACTTGGCGCCGCGCCAGGTGCAAAAATGGCAATACGGCTGGAGATGGGTCCCCCGCCCAAGGAGCCAGCAGGGAAAACTAGGCCTTGTTCTAAAGCTCTTAGGGAACCTCTTGCGTAGCCCCACAGACCTGGGGGCTGCAGGCTTTCCTGCTGCCTTCAGCCTCGACACCACCCTTTCCCACTTGGCGCCGCACCAGGCACAAAAATGGCCATACGGCTGGAGATGGGTCCCCCGCCCAAGGAGCCAGCAGGGAAAACTAGGCCTTGTTCTAAAGCTCTTAGGGAACCTCTTGCGTAGCCCCACAGACCTGGGGGCTGCAGGCTTTCCTGCTGCCTTCAGCCTCGACACCGCCCTTTCCCACTTGGCGCGGCGCTAGGCACAAAAATGGCCATACGGCTTGAGATGGATCCCCAGCCCAAAGACCCAGCAGGGAAAACTATGCCTTGTTCTGAAGCTCTTTGGGAACCGCTTGCATAGCACCCACAGACCTGGGGGCTGCAGGCTTTCCTGCTGCCTTCAACCTCAATATTACGCTTTCCCACTAGGTGTCGCTCCAGGCACAAAAATGGCCATAAGGCTAGATATGGGTCCCCCGCCCAAGGAGCCAGCAGGGAAAACTATGCCTTGTTCTAAAGCTATTTGTGAACCTCTTGCGTAGCCCCACAGACCTGGGGGCTGCGGGCCTTCCTGCTGCCTTCAGCCTCGACACCACCCTTTCCCTTTTGGCGCCGCACCAGGCACAAAAATGTCCATACGGCTGGAGATGGGTCCCCAGCCCAAAGACCCAGCAGGGAAAACTATGCCTTGTTCTAAAGCTCTTTGGGAACCGCTTGCGTAGCACCCACAGACCTGGGGGCTGCAGGCTTTCCTGCTGCCTTCAACCTCAATATTACTCTTTCCCACTAGGTGTCGCGCCAGGCACAAAAATGGCCATAAGGCTAGATATGGGTCCCCCGCCCAAGGAGCCAGCAGGGAAAACTAAGCCTTGTTCTAAAGCTCTTAGGGAACTTCTTGCGTAGCCCCACAGACCTGGGGGCTGCGGGCCTTCCTGCTGCCTTCAGCCTCGACACCACCCTTTCCCACTTGGCGCCGCGCCAGGCACAAAAATGGCCATACGTCTGGAAAATGGTCCCCCGCCCAAGGAGCCAGCAGGGAAAACTAGGCCTTGTTCTAAAGCTCTTTGGGAACCGCTTGTGTAGCCCCACAGACCTGGGGGCTGCAGGCTTTCCTGCTGCCTTCTGCCTTGACATGACCCTTTGCCACTTGGCGCCGCGCTAGCTACAAAAATGGCCATACGGCTGGAGATGGGTCCCACGCCCAAAGAGCCAGCAGGGAAAACTATGCCTTGTTCTAATGCTCTTTGGGCACCGCTTGCGTAGCACCCACAGACCTGAGGGCTGCAGGCTTTCCTGCTGCCTTCAACCTCAATATTATGCTTTCCCACTAGGTGTCGCTCCAGGCACAAAAATGGCCATAAGGCTAGATATGGGTCCCCCGCCTAAGGAGCCAGCAGGGAAAACTATGCCTTGTTCTAAAGCTATTTGGGAACCTCTTGCGTAGCCCCACAGACCTGGGGGCTGCGGGCCTTCCTGCTGCCTTCAGCCTCGACACCACCCTTTCCCTCTTGGCGCCGCACCAGGCACAAAAATGGCCATATGGCTAGAGATGGGTCGCCCGCACAAGGAGACAGCAGGGAAAACTAGGCCTTGATCTAAAACTCTTTGGGAACCGCTTGCGTAGCCCCACAGACCTGGGGGCTGTGGGCTTTCCTGCTGCCTTCAGCCTCAATACTACGCTTTCCCACGAGGTGTTGCTCCAGGCCCAAAAATGGCCATACGGCTGGAGATCTGTCCCCTGCCCAAAGACCCAGAAGGGAAAACTAGGCCTTGTTCTAAAGCTCTTTGGGAACCGCTTGCGTAGCACCCACAGACCTGGGGGCTGCAGGCTTTCCTGCTGCCTTCAGACTCAATACTACGCTTTCCCACTAGGTGTTGCTCCAGGCCCAAAAATGGCCATACGACTGGAGATGGGTCCCCCGCCCAAGTAGCCAGCAGGGAAAACTATGCCTTGTTCTAAAGCTCTTTGGGAACCGCTTGCGTAGCCCCACAGACCTGGGGCTGCGAGCTTTCCTGCTGCCTTCAGCCTCGACACCACCCTTTCCCACTTGGCGCCGCGCCAGGCACAAAAATGGCCATACGGCTGGAGATGGGTCCCCCGCCCAAGGAGCCAGCAGGGAAAACTATGCCGTGTTCTAAAGCTCTATGGGAACCGCTTGCGTAGCCCCACAGACCTGGGGGCTGCGGGCTTTCCTGCTGCCTTCAGCCTCGACATCACCCTTTCCCACTTGGCGCCGCGCCAGGGGCAAAAATGGCAATACGGCTGGAGATGGGTCCCCCGCCCAAGGAGCCAGCAGGGAAAACTAGGCCTTGTTCTAAAGCTCTATGGGAACCTCTTGCGTAGCCCCAGAGACCTGGGGGCTGCGGGCTTTCCTCCTGCCTTCAGCCTCGACACCACCCTTTCCCACTTGGCGCCGCGCCAGGCACAAAAATGGCCATACGGCTGGAGATGGGTCCCCCACCCAAGGAGCCAGCAGGGAAAACTATGCCTTGTTCTAAAGCTCTTTGGGAACCTCTTGCGTAGCCCCACAGACCTGGGGGCTGCAGGCTTTCCTGCTGCCTTCAGCCTCGACACCACCCTTTCCCACTTGGCGCGGCGCTAGGCACAAAAATGGCCATACGGCTGGAGATGGATCCCCAGCCCAAAGACCCAGCAGGGAAAACTATGCCTTGTTCTGAAGCTCTTTGGGAACCGCTTGCATAGCACCCACAGACCTGGGGACTGCAGGCTTTCCTGCTGCCTTCAACCTCTATATTACGCTTTCCCACTAGGTGTCACTCCAGGCACAAAAATGGCCATAAGGCTAGATATGGGTCCCCCGCCCAAGGAGCCAGCAGGGAAAACTATGCCTTGTTCTAAAGCTATTTGGGAACCTCTTGCGTAGCCCCACAGACCTGGGGGCTGCGGGCCTTCCTGCTGCCTTCAGCCTCGACACCACCCTTTCCCTTTTGGCGCCGCACCAGGCACAAAAATGGCCATACGGCTGGAGATGGGTCCCCAGCCCAAAGACCCAGCAGGGAAAACTATGCCTTGTTCTAAAGCTCTTTGGGAACCGCTTGCGTAGCCCCACAGACCTGGGGGCTGCAGGCTTTCCTGCTGCCTTCAACCTCAATATTACTCTTTCCCACTAGGTGTCGCGCCAGGCACAAAAATGGCCATAAGGCTAGATATGGGTCCCCCGCCCAAGGAGCCAGCAGGGAAAACTAAGCCTTGTTCTAAAGCTCTTAGGGAACTTCTTGCGTAGCCCCACAGACCTGGGGGCTGCGGGCTTTCCTGCTGCCTTCAGCCTCGACCCCACCCTTTCCCACTTGGCGCCGCGCAAGGCACAAAAATGGCCATACGTCTGGAAAATGGTCCCCCGCCCAAGGAGCCAGCAGGGAAAACTAGGCCTTGTTCTAAAGCTCTTTGGGAACCGCTTGCGTAGCCCCAAAGACCTGGGGGCTGCAGGCTTTCCTGCTGCCTTCTGCCTTGACATGACCCTTTGCCACTTGGCGCCGCGCTAGCTACAAAAATGGCCATACGGCTGGAGATGGGTCCCACGCCCAAAGAGCCAGCAGGGAAAACTATGCCTTGTTCTAATGCTCTTTGGGATCCGCTTGCGTAGCACCCACAGACCTGGGGGCTGCGGGCTTTCCTGCTGCCTTCAACCTCAATATTATGCTTTCCCACTAGGTTTCGCTCCAGGCACAAAAATGGCCATAAGGCTAGATATGGGTCCCCCGCCTAAGGAGCCAGCAGGGAAAACTAGGCCTTGTTCTAAAGCTATTTGGGAACCTCTTGCGTAGCCCCACAGACCTGGGGGCTGCGGGCCTTCCTGCTGCCTTCAGCCTCGACACCACCCTTTCCCTCTTGGCGCCGCACCAGGCACAAAAATGGCCATATGGCTAGAGATGGGTTGCCCGCACAAGGAGACAGCAGGGAAAACTAGGCCTTGATCTAAAACTCTTTGGGAACCGCTTGTGTAGCCCCACAGACCTGGGGGCTGCGGGCTTTCCTGCTGCCTTCAGCCTCGACATCACCCTTTCCCACTTGGCGCCGCGCCAGGGGCCAAAAATGGCAATACGGCTGGAGATGGGTCCCCCGCCCAAGGAGCCAGCAGGGAAAAGTAGGCCGTGTTCTAAAGCTATTAGGGAACCTCTTGCGTAGCCCCACAGACCTGGGGGCTGCGGGCTTTCCTGCTGCCTTCAGCCTCGACACCACCCTTTCCCACTTGGCGCCGCACCAGGCACAAAAATGGCCATACGGCTGGAGATGTGTCCCCCGCCCAAAGACCCAGAAGGGAAAACTAGGCCTTGTTCTAAAGCTCTTTGGGAACCGCTTGCGTAGCACCCACAGACCTGGGGGCTGCAGGCTTTCCTGCTGCCTTCAGCCTCAATACTACGCTTTCCCACTAGGTGTTGCTCCAGGCCCAAAAATGGCCATACGGCTGGAGATGGGTCCCCCGCCCAAGGAGCCAGCAGGGAAAACTATGCCTTGTTCTAAAGCTCTTAGGGAACCGCTTGAGTAGCCCCACAGACCTGGGGCTGCGAGCTTTCCTGCTGCCTTCAGCCTCGACACCACCCTTTCCCACTTGGCGCCGCGCCAGGCACAAAAATGGCCATACGGCTGGAGATGGGTCCCCCGCCCAAGGAGCCAGCAGGGAAAACTATGCCTTGTTCTAAAGCTCTTTGGGAACCGCTTGCGTAGCCCCAAAGACCTGGGGGCTGCAGGCTTTCCTGCTGCCTTCAGCCTCAATACCACCCTTTCCCACTTGGCACCGCACCAGGCACAAAAATGGCCATACGGCTGGAGATCTGTCCCCTGCCCAAAGACCCAGAAGGGAAAACTAGGCCTTGTTCTAAAGCTCTTTGGGAACCGCTTGCGTAGCACCCACAGACCTGGGGGCTGCAGGCTTTCCTGCTGCCTTCAGACTCAATACTACGCTTTCCCACTAGGTGTTGCTCCAGGCCCAAAAATGGCCATACGACTG
This sequence comes from Chroicocephalus ridibundus, assembly GCF_963924245.1. Lineage (NCBI taxonomy): Eukaryota > Metazoa > Chordata > Aves > Charadriiformes > Laridae > Chroicocephalus > Chroicocephalus ridibundus. The sequence goes on from NW_026961251.1 coordinate 25,717, forward strand.
GAGATGGGTCCCCCGCCCAAGTAGCCAGCAGGGAAAACTATGCCTTGTTCTAAAGCTCTTTGGGAACCGCTTGCGTAGCCCCAAAGACCTGGGGGCTGCAGGCTTTCCTGCTGCCTTCAGCCTCAATACTACGATTTACCACTAGGTGTTGCTCCAGGCCCAAATATGGCCATATGGCTGGAGATGGGTCCCCCGCCCAAGGAGCCAGCAGGGAAAACTATGCCTTGTTCTAAAGCTCTTTGGGAACCGTTTGCGTAGTCCCACAGACCTGGGGCTGCGAGCTTTCCTGCTGCCTTCAGCCTCGACACCATCCTTTCCCACTTGGCGCCGCGCCAGGCACAAAAATGGCCATACGGCTGGAGATGGGTCCCCCGCCCAAGGAGCCAGCAGGGAAAACTAGGCCTTGTTCTAAAGCTCTTAGGGAACCTCTTGCGTAGCCCCACAGACCTGGGGGCTGCGGGCTTTCCTGCTGCCTTCAGCCTCGACACCACCCTTTCCCACTTGGCGCCGCACCAGGCACAAAAATGGCCATACGGCTGGAGATGGGTCCCCCGCCCAAGGAGCCAGCAGGGAAAACTAGGCCTTGTTCTAAAGCTCTTAGGGAACCTCTTGCGTAGCCCCACAGACCTGGGGGCTGCAGGCTTTCCTGCTGCCTTCAGCCTCAATACTACTATTTCCCACTAGGTGTTGCTCCAGGCCCAAAAATGGCCATACGGCTGGAGATGGGTCCCCCGCCCAAGGAGCCAGCAGGGAAAACTATGCCTTCTTCTAAAGCTCTTAGGGAACCGCTTGCGTAGCCCCCACAGACCTGGGGGCTGCAGGCTTTCCTGCTGCCTTCAACCTCAATATTACGCTTTCCCACTAGGTGTCGCTCCAGGCACAAAAATGGCCATAAGGCTAGATATGGGTCCCCCGCCCAAGGAGCCAGCAGGGAAAACTATGCCTTGTTCTAAAGCTATTTGGGAACCTCTTGCGTAGCCCCACACACCTGGGGGCTGCGGGCCTTCCTGCTGCCTTCAGCCTCGACACCACCCTTTCCCTTTTGGCGCCGCACCAGGCACAAAAATGGCCATACGGCTGGAGATGGGTCCCCAGCCCAAAGACCCAGCAGGGAAAACTATGCCTTGTTCTAAAGCTCTTTGGGAACCGCTTGCGTAGCACCCACAGACCTGGGGGCTGCAGGCTTTCCTGCTGCCTTCAACCTCAATATTACTCTTTCCCACTAGGTGTCGCGCAAGGCACAAAAATGGCCATAAGGCTAGATATGGGTCCCCCGCCCAAGGAGCCAGCAGGGAAAACTAAGCCTTGTTCTAAAGCTCTTAGGGAACTTCTTGCGTAGCCCCACAGACCTGGGGGCTGCGGGCCTTCCTGCTGCCTTCAGCCTCGACACCACCCTTTCCCACTTGGCGCCGCGCCAGGCACAAAAATGGCCATACGTCTGGAAAATGGTCCCCCGCCCAAGGAGCCAGCAGGGAAAACTAGGCCTTGTTCTAAAGCTCTTTGGGAACCGCTTGCGTAGCCCCACAGACCTGGGGGCTGCAGGCTTTCCTGCTGCCTTCTGCCTTGACATGACCCTTTGCCACTTGGCGCCGTGCTAGCTACAAAAATGGCCATACGGCTGGAGATGGGTCCCACGCCCAAAGAGCGAGCAGGGAAAACTATGCCTTGTTCTAATGCTCTTTGGGATCCGCTTGCGTAGCACCCACAGACCTGAGGGCTGCAGGCTTTCCTGCTGCCTTCAACCTCAATATTATGCTTTCCCACTAGGTGTCGCTCCAGGCACAAAAATGGCCATAAGGCTAGATATGGGTCCCCCGCCTAACGAGCCAGCAGGGAAAACTATGCCTTGTTCTAAAGCTCTTTGGGAACCTCTTGCGTAGCCCCACAGACCTGGGGGCTGCGGGCCTTCCTGCTGCCTTCAGCCTCGACACCACCCTTTCCCTCTTGGCGCCGCACCAGGCACAAAAATGGCCATATGGCTAGAGATGGGTCGCCCGCACAAGGAGACAGCAGGGAAAACTAGGCCTTGATCTAAAACTCTTTGGGAACCGCTTGCGTAGCCCCACAGACCTGGGGGCTGCGGGCTTTCCTGCTGCCTTCAGCCTCGACATCACCCTTTCCCACTTGGCGCCGCGCCAGGGGCAAAAATGGCAATACGGCTGGAGATGGGTCCCCCGCCCAAGGAGCCAGCAGGGAAAACTAGGCCTTGTTCTAAAGCTATTATGGAACCTCTTGCGTAGCCCCACAGACCTGAGGGCTGCGGGCTTTCCTGCTGCCTTCAGCCTCGACATCACCCTTTCCCACTTGGCGCCGCACCAGGCACAAAAATGGCCATACGGCTGGAGATGTGTCCCCCGCCCAAAGACCCAGAAGGGAAAACTAGGCCTTGTTCTAAAGCTCTTTTGGAACCGCTTGCGTAGCACCCACAGACCTTGGGGCTGCAGGCTTTCCTGCTGCCTTCAGCCTCAATACTACGCTTTCCCACGAGGTGTTGCTCCAGGCCCAAAAATGGCCATACGGCTGGAGATCTGTCCCCTGCCCAAAGACCCAGAAGGGAAAACTAGGCCTTGTTCTAAAGCTCTTTGGGAACCGCTTGCGTAGCACCCACAGACCTGGGGGCTGCAGGCTTTCCTGCTGCCTTCAGCCTCAATACTACGCTTTCCCACTAGGTGTTGCTCCAGGCCCAAAAATGGCCATACGGCTGGAGATGGGTCCCCCGCCCAAGTAGCCAGCAGGGAAAACTATTCCTTGTTCTAAAGCTCTTTGGGAACCGCTTGCGTAGCCCCACAGACCTGGGGCTGCGAGCTTTCCTGCTGCCTTCAGCCTCGACACCACCCTTTCCCACTTGGCGCCGCGCCAGGCACAAAAATGGCCATACGGCTGGAGATGGGTCCCCCGCCCAAGGAGCCAGCAGGGAAAACTATGCGGTGTTCTAAAGCTCTATGGGAACCGCTTGCGTAGCCCCACAGACCTGGGGGCTGCGGGCTTTCCTGCTGCCTTCAGCCTCGACATCACCCTTTCCCACTTGGCGCCGCGCCAGGGGCAAAAATGGCAATACGGCTGGAGATGGGTCCCCCGCCCAAGGAGCCAGCAGGGAAAACTAGGCCTTGTTCTAAAGCTCTTAGGGAACCTCTTGCGTAGCCCCACAGACCTGGGGGCTGCGGGCTTTCCTGCTGCCTTCAGCCTCGACACCACCCTTTCCCACTTGGCGCCGCACCAGGCACAAAAATGGCCATACGGCTGGAGATGGGTCCCCCGCCCAAGGAGCCAGCAGGGAAAACTAGGCCTTGTTCTAAAGCTCTTAGGGAACCTCTTGCGTAGCCCCACAGACCTGGGGGCTGCAGGCTTTCCTGCTGCCTTCAGCCTCGACACCACCCTTTCCCACTTGGCGCGGCGCTAGGCACAAAAATGGCCATACGGCTGGAGATGGGTCCCACGCCCAAAGAGCCAGCAGGGAAAACAATGCCTTGTTCTAATGCTCTTTGGGATCCGCTTGCGTAGCACCCACAGACCTGAGGGCTGCAGGCTTTCCTGCTGCCTTCAACCTCAATATTATGCTTTCCCACTAGGTGTCGCTCCAGGCACAAAAATGGCCATAAGGCTAGATATGGGTCCCCCGCCTAAGGAGCCAGCAGGGAAAACTATGCCTTGTTCTAAAGCTATTTGGGAACCTCTTGCGTAGCCCCACAGACCTGGGGGCTGCGGGCCTTCCTGCTGCCTTCAGCCTCGACACCACCCTTTCCCTCTTGGCGCCGCACCAGGCACAAAAATGGCCATATGGCTAGAGATGGGTCGCCCGCACAAGGAGACAGCAAGGAAAACTAGGCCTTGATCTAAAACTCTTTGGGAACCGCTTGCGTAGCCCCACAGACCTGGGGGCTGCGGGCTTTCCTGCTGCCTTCAGCCTCGACATCACCCTTTCCCACTTGGCGCCGCGCCAGGGGCAAAAATGGCAATACGGCTGGAGATGGGTCCCCCGCCCAAGGAGCCAGCAGGGAAAACTAGGCCTTGTTCTAAAGCTATTAGGGAACCTCTTGCGTAGCCCCACAGACCTGAGGGCTGCGGGCTTTCCTGCTGCCTTCAGCCTCGACATCACCCTTTCCCACTTGGCGCCGCACCAGGCACAAAAATGGCCATACGGCTGGAGATGTGTCCCCCGCCCAAAGACCCAGCAGGGAAAACTAGGCCTTGTTCTAAAGCTCTTTGGGAACCGCTTGCGTAGCACCCACAGACCTTGGGGCTGCAGGCTTTCCTGCTGCCTTCAGCCTCAATACTACGCTTTCCCACGAGGTGTTGCTCCAGGCCCAAAAATGGCCATACGGCTGGAGATCTGTCCCCTGCCCAAAGACCCAGAAGGGAAAACTAGGCCTTGTTCTAAAGCTCTTTGGGAACCGCTTGCGTAGCACCCACAGACCTGGGGGCTGCAGGCTTTCCTGCTGCCTTCAGCCTCAATACTACGCTTTCCCACTAGGTGTTGCTCCAGGCCCAAAAATGGCCATACGGCTGGAGATGGGTCCCCCGCCCAAGTAGCCAGCAGGGAAAACTATGCCTTGTTCTAAAGCTCTTTGGGAACCGCTTGCGTAGCCCCACAGACCTGGGGCTGCGAGCTTTCCTGCTGCCTTCAGCCTCGACACCACCCTTTCCCACTTGGCGCCGCGCCAGGCACAAAAATGGCCATACGGCTGGAGATGGGTCCCCCGCCCAAGGAGCCAGCAGGGAAAACTATGCCGTGTTCTAAAGCTCTATGGGAACCGCTTGCGTAGCCCCACAGACCTGGGGGCTGCGGGCTTTCCTGCTGCCTTCAGCCTCGACATCACCCTTTCCCACTTGGCGCCGCGCCAGGGGCAAAAATGGCAATACGGCTGGAGATGGGTCCCCCGCCCAAGGAGCCAGCAGGGAAAACTAGGCCTTGTTCTAAAGCTCTTAGGGAACCTCTTGCGTAGCCCCACAGACCTGGGGGCTGCGGGCTTTCCTGCTGCCTTCAGCCTCGACACCACCCTTTCCCACTTGGCGCCGCACCAGGCACAAAAATGGCCATACGGCTGGAGATGGGTCCCCCGCCCAAGGAGCCAGCAGGGAAAACTAGGCCTTGTTCTAAAGCTCTTAGGGAACCTCTTGCGTAGCCTCACAGACCTGGGGGCTGCAGGCTTTCCTGCTGCCTTCAGCCTCGACACCACCCTTTCCCACTTGGCGCGGCGCTAGGCACAAAAATGGCCATACGGCTGGAGATGGATCCCCAGCCCAAAGACCCAGCAGGGAAAACTATGCCTTGTTCTGAAGCTCTTTGGGAACCGCTTGCATAGCACCCACAGACCTGGGGGCTGCAGGCTTTCCTGCTGCCTTCAACCTCAATATTACGCTTTCCCACTAGGTGTCGCTCCAGGCACAAAAATGGCCATAAGGCTAGATATGGGTCCCCCGCCCAAGGAGCCAGCAGGGAAAACTATGCCTTCTTCTAAAGCTATTTGGGAACCTCTTGCGTAGCCCCACAGACCTGGGGGCTGCGGGCTTTCCTGCTGCCTTCAGCCTCGACATCACCCTTTCCCACTTGGCGCCGCGACAGGGGCAAAAATGGCAATACGGCTGGAGATGGGTCCCCCGCCCAAGGAGCCAGCAGGGAAAACTAGGCCTTGTTCTAAAGCTATTAGGGAACCGCTTGCGTAGCCCCACAGACCTGGGGGCTGCGGGCTTTCCTGCTGCCTTCAGCCTCGACATCACCCTTTCCCACTTGGCGCCGCACCAGGCACAAAATGGCCATACGGCTGGAGATGTGTCCCCCGCCCAAAGACCCAGAAGGGAAAACTAGACCTTGTTCTAAAGCTCTTTGGGAACCGCTTGCGTAGCACCCACAGACCTGGGGGCTGCAGGCTTTCCTGCTGCCTTCAGCCTCAATACTACGCTTTCCCACTAGGTGTTGCTCCAGGCCCAAAAATGGCCATACGGCTGGAGATGGGTCCCCCGCCCAAGGAGCCAGCAGGGAAAACTATGCCTTGTTCTAAAGCTCTTAGGGAACCGCTTGCGTAGCCCCACAGACCTGGGGCTGCGAGCTTTCCTGCTGCCTTCAGCCTCGACACCACCCTTTCCCACTTGGCGCCGCGCCAGGCCCAAAAATGGCCATACGGCTGGAGATGGGTCCCCCGCCCAAGGAGCCAGCAGGGAAAACTATGCCTTGTTCTAAAGCTCTTTGGGAACCGCTTGCGTAGCCCCAAAGACCTGGGGGCTGCAGGCTTTCCTGCTGCCTTCAGCCTCAATACTACTATTTCCCACTAGGTGTTGCTCCAGGCCCAAAAATGGCCATAAGGCTGGAGATGGGTCCCCCGCCCAACGAGCCAGCAGGGAAAACTAGGCCTTGTTCTAAAGCTCTTAGGGAACCGCTTGCGTAGCCCCACAGACCTGGGGCTGCGAGCTTTCCTGCTGCCTTCAGCCTCAACACCACCCTTTCCCACTTGGCGCCGCGCCAGGCACAAAAATGGCCATACGGCTGGAGATGGGTCCCCCGCCCAAGGAGCCAGCAGGGAAAAATAGGCCTTGTTCTAAAGCTCTATGGGAACCGCTTGCGTAGCCCCACAGACCTGGGGGCTGCGGGCTTTCCTGCTGCCTTCAGCCTCGACACCACCCTTTCCCACTTGGCGCCGCACCAGGCACAAAAATGGCCATACGGCTGGAGATGTGTCCCCTGCCCAAAGACCCAGAAGGGAAAACTAGGCCTTGTTCTAAAGCTCTTTGGGAACCGCTTGCGTAGCACCCACAGACCTGGGGGCTGCAGGCTTTCCTGCTGCCTTCAGACTCAATACTACGCTTTCCCACTAGGTGTTGCTCCAGGCCCAAAAATGGCCATACGGCTGGAGATGGGTCCCCCGCCCAAGTAGCCAGCAGGGAAAACTATGCCTTGTTCTAAAGCTCTTTGGGAACCGCTTGCGTAGCCCTAAAGACATGGGGGCTGCAGGCTTTCCTGCTGCCTTCAGACTCAATACTACGATTTCCCACTAGGTGTTGCTCCAGGCCCAAAAATGGCCATATGGCTGGAGATGGGTCCCCCGCCCAAGGAGCCAGCAGGGAAAACTATGCCTTGTTCTAAAGCTCTTAGGGAACCGCTTGCGTAGCCCCACAGACCTGGGGCTGCGAGCTTTCCTGCTGCCTTCAGCCTCGACACCACCCTTTCCCACTTGGCGCCGCGCCAGGCACAAAAATGGCCATACGGCTGGAGATGGGTCCCCCGCCCAAGGAGCCAGCAGGGAAAACTATGCCGTGTTCTAAAGCTCTATGGGAACCGCTTGCGTAGCCCCACAGACCTGGGGGCTGCGGGCTTTCCTGCTGCCTTCAGCCTCGACATCACCCTTTCCCACTTGGCGCCGCGCCAGGGGCAAAAATGGCAATACGGCTGGAGATGGGTCCCCCGCCCAAGGAGCCAGCAGGGAAAACTAGGCCTTGTTCTAAAGCTCTTAGGGAAACTCTTGCGTAGCCCCACAGACCTGGGGGCTGCGGGCTTTCCTGCTGCCTTCAGCCTCGACACCACCCTTTCCCACTTGGCGCCGCACCAGGCACAAAAATGGCCATATGGCTGGAGATGGGTCCCCCGCCCAAGGAGCCAGCAGGGAAAACTAGGCCTTGTTCTAAAGCTCTTAGGGAACCTCTTGCGTAGCCCCACAGACCTGGGGGCTGCGGGCTTTCCTGCTGCCTTCAGCCTCGACACCACCCTTTCCCACTTGGCGCGGCGCTAGGCACAAAAATGGCCATACGGCTGGAGATGGATCCCCAGCCCAAAGACCCATCAGGGAAAACTATGCCTTGTTCTGAAGCTCTTTGGGAACCGCTTGCATAGCACCCACAGACCTGGGGGCTGCAGGCTTTCCTGCTGCCTTCAACCTCAATATTACGCTTTCCCACTAGGTGTCGCTCCAGGCACAAAAATGGCCATAAGGCTAGATATGGGTCCCCCGCCCAAGGAGCCAGCAGGGAAAACTATGCCTTGTTCTAAAGCTATTTGGGAACCTCTTGCGTAGCCCCACAGACCTGGGGGCTGCGGGCCTTCCTGCTGCCTTCAGCCTCGACACCACCCTTTCCCTTTTGGCGCCGCACCAGGCACAAAAATGGCCATACGGCTGGAGATGGGTCCCCAGCCCAAAGACCCAGCAGGGAAAACTATGCCTTGTTCTAAAGCTCTTTGGGAACCGCTTGCGTAGCACCCACAGACCTGGGGGCTGCAGGCTTTCCTGCTGCCTTCAACCTCAATATTAGTCTTTCCCACTAGGTGTCGCGCCAGGCACAAAAATGGCCATAAGGCTAGATATGGGTCCCCCGCCCAAGGAGCCAGCAGGGAAAACTATGCCTTGTTCTAAAGCTCTTAGGGAACTTCTTCCATAGCCCCACAGACCTGGGGGCTGCGGGCCTTCCTGCTGCCTTCAGCCTCGACACCACCCTTTCCCTCTTGGCGCCGCGCCAGGCACAAAAATGGCCATACGGCTGGAAAATGGTCCCCGCCCAAGGAGCCAGCAGGGAAAACTAGGCCTTGTTCTAAAGCTCTTTGGGAACCGCTTGCGTAGCCCCACAGACCTGGGGGCTGCAGGCTTTCCTGCTGCCTTCTGCCTTGACATGACCCTTTGCCACTTGGCGCCGCGCTAGCTACAAAAATGGCCATACGGCTGGAGATGGGTCCCACGCCCAAAGAGCCAGCAGGGAAAACTATGCCTTGTTCTAATGCTCTTTGGGATCCGCTTGCGTAGCACCCACAGACCTGAGGGCTGCAGGCTTTCCTGCTGCCTTCAACCTCAATATTATGCTTTCCCACTAGGTGTCGCTCCAGGCACAAAAATGGCCATAAGGCTAGATATGGGTCCCCCGCCCAAGGAGCCAGCAGGGAAAACTATGCCTTGTTCTAAAGCTCTTAGGGAACCGCTTGCGTAGCCCCACAGACCTGGGGCTGCGAGCTTTCCTGCTGCCTTCAGCCTCGACACCACCCTTTCCCACTTGGCGCCGCGCAAGGCACAAAAATGGCCATACGGCTGGAGATGGGTTCCCCGCCCAAGGAGCCAGCAGGGAAAACTATGCCTTGTTCTAAATCTCTTTGGGAACCGCTTGCGTAGCCCCAAAGACCTGGGGGCTGCAGGCTTTCCTGCTGCCTTCAGCCTCAATACTACTATTTCCCACTAGGTGTTGCTCCAGGCCCAAAAATGGCCATACGGCTGGAGATGGGTCCCCCGCCCAAGGAGCCAGCAGGGAAAACTATGCCTTGTTCTAAAGCTCTTAGGGAACCGCTTGAATAGCCCCACAGACCTGGGGCTGCGAGCTTTCCTGCTGCCTTCAGCCTCAACACCACCCTTTCCCACTTGGCGCCGCGCCAGGCACAAAAATGGCCATACGGCTGGAGATGGGTCCCCCGCCCAAGGAGCCAGCAGGGAAAACTACGCCTTGTTCTAAAGCTCTTAGGGAACCGCTTGCGTAGCCCCACAGACCTGGGGCTGCGGGCTTTCCTGCTGCCTTCAGCCTCGACACCACCCTTTCCCACTTGGCGCCGCACCAGGCACAAAAATGGCCATACGGCTGGAGATGTGTCCCCTGCCCAAAGACCCAGAAGGGAAAACTAGGCCTTGTTCTAAAGCTCTTTGGGAACCGCTTGCGTAGCACCCACAGACCTGGGGGCTGCAGGCTTTCCTGCTGCCTTCAGACTCAATACTACGCTTTCCCACTAGGTGTTGCTCCAGGCCCAAAAATGGCCATACGGCTGGAGATGGGTCCCCCGCCCAAGTAGCCAGCAGGGAAAACTATTCCTTGTTCTAAAGCTCTTTGGGAACCGCTTGCGTAGCCCCAAAGACCTGGGGGCTGCAGGCTTTCCTGCTGCCTTCAGCCTCAATACTACGATTTCCCACTAGGTGTTGCTCCAGGCCCAAAAATGGCCATATGGCTGGAGATGGGTCCCCCGCCCAAGGAGCCAGCAGGGAAAACTATGCCGTGTTCTAAAGCTCTATGGGAACCGCTTGCGTAGCCCCACAGACCTGGGGGCTGCGGGCTTTCCTGCTGCCTTCAGCCTCGACATCACCCTTTCCCACTTGGCGCCGCGCCAGGGGCAAAAATGGCAATACGGCTGGAGATGGGTCCCCCGCCCAAGGAGCCAGCAGGGAAAACTAGGCCTTGTTCTAAAGCTCTTAGGGAACCTCTTGCGTAGCCCCACAGACCTGGGGACTGCGGGCTTTCCTGCTGCCTTCAGCCTCGACACCACCCTTTCCCACTTGGCGCCGCACCAGGCACAAAAATGGCCATACGGCTGGAGATGTGTCCCCCGCCCAAAGACCCAGAAGGGAAAACTAGGCCTTGTTCTAAAGCTCTTTGGGAACCGCTTGCGTAGCACCCACAGACCTGGGGGCTGCAGGCTTTCCTGCTGCCTTCAGCCTCAATACTACGCTTTCCCACTAGGTGTTGCTCCAGGCCCAAAAATGGCCATATGGCTGGAGATGGGTCCCCCGCCCAAGGAGCCAGCAGGGAAAACTATGCCTTGTTCTAAAGCTCTTAGGGAACCGCTTGCGTAGCCCCACAGACCTGGGGGCTGCGGGCTTTCCTGCTGCCTTCAGCCTCGACACCACCCTTTCCCACTTGGCGCGGCGCTAGGCACAAAAATGGCCATACGGCTGGAGATGGATCCCCAGCCCAAAGACCCAGCAGGGAAAACTATGCCTTGTTCTGAAGCTCTTTGGGAACCGCTTGCATAGCACCCACAGACCTGGGGGCTGCAGGCTTTCCTGCTGCCTTCAACCTCAATATTACGCTTTCCCACTAGGTGTCGCTCCAGGCACAAAAATGGCCATAAGGCTAGATATGGGTCCCCCGCCCAAGGAGCCAGCAGGGAAAACTATGCCTTGTTCTAAAGCTATTTGGGAACCTCTTGCGTAGCCCCACAGACCTGGGGGCTGCGGGCCTTCCTGCTGCCTTCAGCCTCGACACCACCCTTTCCCTTTTGGCGCCGCACCAGGCACAAAAATGGCCATACGGCTGGAGATGGGTCCCCAGCCCAAAGACCCAGCAGGGAAAACTATGCCTTGTTCTAAAGCTCTTTGGGAACCGCTTGCGTAGCACCCACAGACCTGGGGGCTGCAGGCTTTCCTGCTGCCTTCAACCTCAATATTAGTCTTTCCCACTAGGTGTCGCGCCAGGCACAAAAATGGCCATAAGGCTAGATATGGGTCCCCCGCCCAAGGAGCCAGCAGGGAAAACTATGCCTTGTTCTAAAGCTCTTAGGGAACTTCTTCCATAGCCCCACAGACCTGGGGGCTGCGGGCCTTCCTGCTGCCTTCAGCCTCGACACCACCCTTTCCCTCTTGGCGCCGCGCCAGGCACAAAAATGGCCATACGGCTGGAAAATGGTCCCCGCCCAAGGAGCCAGCAGGGAAAACTAGGCCTTGTTCTAAAGCTCTTTGGGAACCGCTTGCGTAGCCCCACAGACCTGGGGGCTGCAGGCTTTCCTGCTGCCTTCTGCCTTGACATGACCCTTTGCCACTTGGCGCCGCGCTAGCTACAAAAATGGCCATACGGCTGGAGATGGGTCCCACGCCCAAAGAGCCAGCAGGGAAAACTATGCCTTGTTCTAATGCTCTTTGGGATCCGCTTGCGTAGCACCCACAGACCTGAGGGCTGCAGGCTTTCCTGCTGCCTTCAACCTCAATATTATGCTTTCCCACTAGGTGTCGCTCCAGGCACAAAAATGGCCATAAGGCTAGATATGGGTCCCCCGCCCAAGGAGCCAGCAGGGAAAACTATGCCTTGTTCTAAAGCTCTTAGGGAACCGCTTGCGTAGCCCCACAGACCTGGGGCTGCGAGCTTTCCTGCTGCCTTCAGCCTCGACACCACCCTTTCCCACTTGGCGCCGCGCAAGGCACAAAAATGGCCATACGGCTGGAGATGGGTCCCCCGCCCAAGGAGCCAGCAGGGAAAACTATGCCTTGTTCTAAATCTCTTTGGGAACCGCTTGCGTAGCCCCAAAGACCTGGGGGCTGCAGGCTTTCCTGCTGCCTTCAGCCTCAATACTACTATTTCCCACTAGGTGTTGCTCCAGGCCCAAAAATGGCCATACGGCTGGAGATGGGTCCCCCGCCCAAGGAGCCAGCAGGGAAAACTATGCCTTGTTCTAAAGCTCTTAGGGAACCGCTTGAGTAGCCCCACAGACCTGGGGCTGCGAGCTTTCCTGCTGCCTTCAGCCTCAACACCACCCTTTCCCACTTGGCGCCGCGCCAGGCACAAAAATGGCCATACGGCTGGAGATGGGTCCCCCGCCCAAGGAGCCAGCAGGGAAAACTACGCCTTGTTCTAAAGCTCTTAGGGAACCGCTTGCGTAGCCCCACAGACCTGGGGCTGCGGGCTTTCCTGCTGCCTTCAGCCTCGACACCACCCTTTCCCACTTGGCGCCGCACCAGGCACAAAAATGGCCATACGGCTGGAGATGTGTCCCCTGCCCAAAGACCCAGAAGGGAAAACTAGGCCTTGTTCTAAAGCTCTTTGGGAACCGCTTGCGTAGCACCCACAGACCTGGGGGCTGCAGGCTTTCCTGCTGCCTTCAGACTCAATACTACGCTTTCCCACTAGGTGTTGCTCCAGGCCCAAAAATGGCCATACGGCTGGAGATGGGTCCCCCGCCCAAGTAGCCAGCAGGGAAAACTATTCCTTGTTCTAAAGCTCTTTGGGAACCGCTTGCGTAGCCCCAAAGACCTGGGGGCTGCAGGCTTTCCTGCTGCCTTCAGCCTCAATACTACGATTTCCCACTAGGTGTTGCTCCAGGCCCAAAAATGGCCATATGGCTGGAGATGGGTCCCCCGCCCAAGGAGCCAGCAGGGAAAACTATGCCGTGTTCTAAAGCTCTATGGGAACCGCTTGCGTAGCCCCACAGACCTGGGGGCTGCGGGCTTTCCTGCTGCCTTCAGCCTCGACATCACCCTTTCCCACTTGGCGCCGCGCCAGGGGCAAAAATGGCAATACGGCTGGAGATGGGTCCCCCGCCCAAGGAGCCAGCAGGGAAAACTAGGCCTTGTTCTAAAGCTCTTAGGGAACCTCTTGCGTAGCCCCACAGACCTGGGGGCTGCGGGCTTTCCTGCTGCCTTCAGCCTCGACACCACCCTTTCCCACTTGGCGCCGCACCAGGCACAAAAATGGCCATACGGCTGGAGATGTGTCCCCCGCCCAAAGACCCAGAAGGGAAAACTAGGCCTTGTTCTAAAGCTCTTTGGGAACCGCTTGCGTAGCACCCACAGACCTGGGGGCTGCAGGCTTTCCTGCTGCCTTCAGCCTCAATACTACGCTTTCCCACTAGGTGTTGCTCCAGGAGCAAAAATGGCCATACAGCTGGAGATGGGTCCCCCGCCCAAGGAGCCAGCAGGGAAAACTATGCCTTGTTCTAAAGCTCTTAGGGAACCGCTTGCGTAGCCCCACAGACCTGGGGCTGCGAGCTTTCCTGCTGCCTTCAGCCTCGACCCCACCCTTTCCCACTTGGCGCCGCGCCAGGCACAAAAATGGCCATACGGCTGGAGATGGGTCCCCCGCCCAAGCAGCCAGCAGGGAAAACTATGCCGTGTTCTAAAGCTCTATGGGAACCGCTTGCGTAGCCCCACAGACCTGGGGGCTGCGGGCTTTCCTGCTGCCTTCAGCCTCGACATCACCCTTTCCCACTTGGCGCCGCGCCAGGGGCAAAAATGGCAGTACGGCTGGAGATGGGTCCCCCGCCCAAGGAGCCAGCAGGGAAAACTAGGCCTTGTTCTAAAGCTCTTAGGGAACCTCTTGCGTAGCCCCACAGACCTGGGGGCTGCGGGCTTTCCTGCTGCCTTCAGCCTCGACACCACCCTTTCCCACTTGGCGCCGCACCAGGCACAAAAATGGCCATACGGCTGGAGATGGGTCCCCCGCCCAAGGAGCCAGCAGGGAAAAATAGGCCTTGTTCTAAAGGTCTTAGGGAACCTCTTGCGTAGCCCCTCAGACCTGGGGGCTGCGGGCTTTCCTGCTGCCTTCAGCCTCGACACCACCCTTTCCCACTTGGCGCCGCACCAGGCACAAAAATGGCCATACGGCTGGAGATGGGTCCCCCGCCCAAAGACCCAGAAGGGAAAACTAGGCCTTGTTCTAAAGCTCTTTGGGAACCGCTTGCGTAGCACCCACAGACCTGGGGGCTGCAGGCTTTCCTGCTGCCTTCAGCCTCAATACTACGCTTTCCCACTAGGTGTTGCTCCAGGCCCAAAAATGGCCATACGGCTGGAGATGTGTCCCCCGCCCAAAGACCCAGCAGGGAAAACTATGCCTTGTTCTAAAGCTCTTAGGGAACCGCTTGCGTAGCCCCACAGACCTGGGGGCTGCGGGCTTTCCTGCTGCCTTCAGCCTCGACATCACCCTTTCCCACTTGGCGCCGCGCCAGGGGCAAAAATGGCAATACGGCTGGAGATGGGTCCCCCGCCCAAGGAGACAGCAGGGAAAACTAGGCCTTGTTCTAAAGCTCTTAGGGAACCTCTTGTGTAGCCCCACAGACCTGGGGGCTGCGGGCTTTCCTGCTGCCTTCAGCCTCAACACCACCCTTTCCAACTTGGCGCCGCACCAGGCACAAAAATGGCCATACGGCTGGAGATGTGTTCCCCGCCCAAAGACCCAGAAGGGAAAACTATGCCTTGTTCTAAAGCTCTTTGGGAACCGCTTGCGTAGCACCCACAGACCTTGGGGCTGCAGGCTTTCCTGCTGCCTTCAGCCTCAAAACTACGCTTTCCCACTAGGTTTTGCTCCAGGCCCAAAAATGGCCATACGGCTGGAGATGGGTCCCCCGCCCAAGGAGCCAGCAGGGAAAACTACGCCTTGTTCTAAAGCTCTTAGGGAACCGCTTGCGTAGCCCAACAGACCTGGGGGCTGCGGGCTTTCCTGCTGTCTTCAGCCTCGAAATCACCCTTTCCCACTTGGCGCCGCGCCAGGAGCAAAAATGGCCATACGGCTGGAGATGGGTCCCCCACACAAGGAGCCAGAAGGGAAAACTATGCCTTGTTCTAAAGCTCTTTGGGAACCGCTTGCGTACCCCACAGACCTGGGGGCTGCGGACTTTCCTGCTGCCTTCTGCCTTGACATGACCCTTTGACACTTGGCCCCGCGCTAGCTCCAAAAATGGCCATACGGCTGGAGATGGGTCCCACGCCCAAAGAGCCAGCAGGGAAAACTATGCCTTGTTCTAAAGCTCTTTGGGAACCGCTTGTGTAGCCCCAAAGACCTGGGGGCTGCAGGCTTTTCTGCTGCCTTCAGCCTCAAAACCGCCCTTTCCACTTGGCGCCGCGCCAGGCACAAAAATGGCCATACGGCTGGAGATGGGTCCCCCGCCCAAAGACGCAGAAGGGAAAACTATGCCTTGTTCTAAAGCTCTTTGGGAACCGCTTGCGTAGCACCCACAGACCTGGGGGCTGCAGGCTTTCCTGCTGCCTTCAGCCTCAATACTACGCTTTCCCACTAGGTGTTGCTCCAGGCCCAAAAATGGCCATATGGCTGGAGATGGGTCCCCCGCCCAAGGAGCCAGCAGGGAAAACTATGCCTTGTTCTAAAGCTCTTAGGGAACCGCTTGCGTAGCCCCACAGACCTGGGGCTGCGAGCTTTCCTGCTGCCTTCAGCCTCGACACCACCCTTTCCCACTTGGCGCCGCGCCAGGCACAAAAATGGCCATACGGCTGGAGATGGGTCCCCCGCCCAAGGAGCCAGCAGGGAAAACTATGCCGTGTTCTAAAGCTCTATGGGAACCGCTTGCGTAGCCCCACAGACCTGGGGGCTGCGGGCTTTCCTGCTGCCTTCAGCCTCGACATCACCCTTTCCCACTTGGCGCCGCGCCAGGGGCAAAAATGGCAATACGGCTGGAGATGGGTCCCCCGCCCAAGGAGCCAGCAGGGAAAACTAGGCCTTGTTCTAAAGCTCTTAGGGAACCTCTTGCGTAGCCCCACAGACCTGGGGGCTGCGGGCTTTCCTGCTGCCTTCAGCCTCGACACCACCCTTTCCCACTTGGCGCCGCACCAGGCACAAAAATGGCCATACGGCTGGAGATGTGTCCCCCGCCCAAAGACCCAGAAGGGAAAACTAGGCCTTGTTCTAAAGCTCTTTGGGAACCGCTTGCGTAGCACCCACAGACCTGGGGGCTGCAGGCTTTCCTGCTGCCTTCAGCCTCAATACTACGCTTTCCCACTAGGTGTTGCTCCAGGCCCAAAAATGGCCATACAGCTGGAGATGGGTCCCCCGCCCAAGGAGCCAGCAGGGAAAACTACGCCTTGTTCTAAAGCTCTTAGGGAACCGCTTGCGTAGCCCAACAGACCTGGGGGCTGCGGGCTTTCCTGCTGTCTTCAGCCTCGAAATCACCCTTTCCCACTTGGCGCCGCGCCAGGAGCAAAAATGGCCATACGGCTGGAGATGGGTCCCCCACACAAGGAGCCAGAAGGGAAAACTATGCCTTGTTCTAAAGCTCTTTGGGAACCGCTTGCGTACCCCACAGACCTGGGGGCTGCGGACTTTCCTGCTGCCTTCTGCCTTGACATGACCCTTTGACACTTGGCCCCGCGCTAGCTCCAAAAATGGCCATACGGCTGGAGATGGGTCCCACGCCCAAAGAGCCAGCAGGGAAAACTATGCCTTGTTCTAAAGCTCTTTGGGAACCGCTTGTGTAGCCCCAAAGACCTGGGGGCTGCAGGCTTTTCTGCTGCCTTCAGCCTCAAAACCGCCCTTTCCACTTGGCGCCGCGCCAGGCACAAAAATGGCCATACGGCTGGAGATGGGTCCCCCGCCCAAAGACGCAGAAGGGAAAACTATGCCTTGTTCTAAAGCTCTTTGGGAACCGCTTGCGTAGCACCCACAGACCTGGGGGCTGCAGGCTTTCCTGCTGCCTTCAGCCTCAATACTACGCTTTCCCACTAGGTGTTGCTCCAGGCCCAAAAATGGCCATATGGCTGGAGATGGGTCCCCCGCCCAAGGAGCCAGCAGGGAAAACTATGCCTTGTTCTAAAGCTCTTAGGGAACCGCTTGCGTAGCCCCACAGACCTGGGGCTGCGAGCTTTCCTGCTGCCTTCAGCCTCGACACCACCCTTTCCCACTTGGCGCCGCGCCAGGCACAAAAATGGCCATACGGCTGGAGATGGGTCCCCCGCCCAAGGAGCCAGCAGGGAAAACTATGCCGTGTTCTAAAGCTCTATGGGAACCGCTTGCGTAGCCCCACAGACCTGGGGGCTGCGGGCTTTCCTGCTGCCTTCAG
This sequence comes from Chroicocephalus ridibundus, assembly GCF_963924245.1. Classification (NCBI taxonomy): domain Eukaryota; kingdom Metazoa; phylum Chordata; class Aves; order Charadriiformes; family Laridae; genus Chroicocephalus; species Chroicocephalus ridibundus. The sequence goes on from NW_026961251.1 coordinate 42,941, forward strand.
CCTCGACATCACCCTTTCCCACTTGGCGCCGCGCCAGGGGCAAAAATGGCAGTACGGCTGGAGATGGGTCCCCCGCCCAAGGAGCCAGCAGGGAAAACTAGGCCTTGTTCTAAAGCTCTTAGGGAACCTCTTGCGTAGCCCCACAGACCTGGGGGCTGCGGGCTTTCCTGCTGCCTTCAGCCTCGACACCACCCTTTCCCACTTGGCGCCGCACCAGGCACAAAAATGGCCATACGGCTGGAGATGGGTCCCCCGCCCAAGGAGCCAGCAGGGAAAAATAGGCCTTGTTCTAAAGGTCTTAGGGAACCTCTTGCGTAGCCCCTCAGACCTGGGGGCTGCGGGCTTTCCTGCTGCCTTCAGCCTCGACACCACCCTTTCCCACTTGGCGCCGCACCAGGCACAAAAATGGCCATACGGCTGGAGATGGGTCCCCCGCCCAAGGAGCCAGCAGGGAAAACTACGCCTTGTTCTAAAGCTCTTAGGGAACCGCTTGCGTAGCCCAACAGACCTGGGGGCTGCGGGCTTTCCTGCTGTCTTCAGCCTCGAAATCACCCTTTCCCACTTGGCGCCGCGCCAGGAGCAAAAATGGCCATACGGCTGGAGATGGGTCCCCCACACAAGGAGCCAGAAGGGAAAACTATGCCTTGTTCTAAAGCTCTTTGGGAACCGCTTGCGTACCCCACAGACCTGGGGGCTGCGGAATTTCCTGCTGCCTTCTGCCTTGACATGACCCTTTGACACTTGGCCCCGCGCTAGCTCCAAAAATGGCCATACGGCTGGAGATGGGTCCCACGCCCAAAGAGCCAGCAGGGAAAACTATGCCTTGTTCTAAAGCTCTTTGGGAACCGCTTGTGTAGCCCCAAAGACCTGGGGGCTGCAGGCTTTTCTGCTGCCTTCAGCCTCAAAACCGCCCTTTCCACTTGGCGCCGCGCCAGGCACAAAAATGGCCATACGGCTGGAGATGGGTCCCCCGCCCAAAGACGCAGAAGGGAAAACTATGCCTTGTTCTAAAGCTCTTTGGGAACCGCTTGCGTAGCACCCACAGACCTGGGGTCTGCAGGCTTTCCTGCTGCCTTCAGCCTCAAAACTACGCTTTCCCACTAGGTTTTGCTCCAGGCCCAAAAATGGCCATACGGCTGGAGATGGGTCCCCCGCCCAAGGAGCCAGCAGGGAAAACTACGCCTTGTTCTAAAGCTCTTAGGGAACCGCTTGCGTAGCCCAACAGACCTGGGGGCTGCGGGCTTTCCTGCTGTCTTCAGCCTCGAAATCACCCTTTCCCACTTGGCGCCGCGCCAGGAGCAAAAATGGCCATACGGCTGGAGATGGGTCCCCCACACAAGGAGCCAGAAGGGAAAACTATGCCTTGTTCTAAAGCTCTTTGGGAACCGCTTGCGTACCCCACAGACCTGGGGGCTGCGGACTTTCCTGCTGCCTTCTGCCTTGACATGACCCTTTGACACTTGGCCCCGCGCTAGCTCCAAAAATGGCCATACGGCTGGAGATGGGTCCCACGCCCAAAGACGCAGAAGGGAAAACTATGCCTTGTTCTAAAGCTCTTTGGGAACCGCTTGCGTAGCACCCACAGACATGAGGGCTGCAGTCTTTCCTGCTGCCTTCAACCTCAATATTATGCTTTCCCACTAGGTGTCGCTCCAGGCACAAAAATGGCCATAAGGCTAGATATGGGTCCCCCGCCCAAGGAGCCAGCAGGGAAATCTATGCCTTGTTCTAAAGCTATTTGGGAACCTCTTGCGTAGCCCCACAGACCTGGGGGCTGCGGGCCTTCCTGCTGCCTTCAGCCTCGACACCACCCTTTCCCTCTTGGTGCCACGCCAGGCACAAAAACAGCCATACGGCTGGAGATGGGTCCCCAGCCCAAAGACCCAGCAGGGAAAACTATGCCTTGTTCTAAAGCTCTTTGGGAACCGCTTGCGTAGCCCCAAAGACCTGGGGGCTGCAGGCTTTCCTGCTGCCTTCAGCCTCAATACTACGATTTCCCACTAGGTGTTGCCCCAGGCCCAAAAATGGCCATATGCCTGGAGATGGGTCCCCCGCCCAAGGAGCCAGCAGGGAAAACTATGCCTTGTTCTAAAGCTCTTTGGGAACCGCTTGCGTAGCCCCACAGACCTGGGGCTGCGAGCTTTCCTGCTGCCTTCAGCCTCGACACCACCCTTTCCCACTTGGCGCCGCGCCAGGCACAAAAATGGCCATACGTCTGGAGATGGGTCCCCCGCCCAAGGAGCCAGCAGGGAAAACTAGGCCTTGTTCTAAAGCTCTTAGGGAACCTCTTGTGTAGCCCCACAGACCTGGGGGCTGCGGGGTTTCCTGCTGCCTTCAGCCTCAACACCACCCTTTCCAACTTGGCGCCGCACCAGGCACAAAAATGGCCATACGGCTGGAGATGTGTCCCCCGCCCAAAGACCCAGAAGGGAAAACTATGCCTTGTTCTAAAGCTCTTTGGGAACCGCTTGCGTAGCACCCACAGACCTTGGGGCGGCAGGCTTTCCTGCTGCCTTCAGCCTCAAAACTACGCTTTCCCACTAGGTTTTGCTCCAGGCCCAAAAATGGCCATACGGCTGGAGATGGGTCCCCCGCCCAAGGAGCCAGCAGGGAAAACTACGCCTTGTTCTAAAGCTCTTAGGGAACCGCTTGCGTAGCCCAACAGACCTGGGGGCTGCGGGCTTTCCTGCTGTCTTCAGCCTCGAAATCACCCTTTCCCACTTGGCGCCGCGCCAGGAGCAAAAATGGCCATACGGCTGGAGATGGGTCCCCCGCACAAGGAGCCAGAAGGGAAAACTATGCCTTGTTCTAAAGCTCTTTGGGAACCGCTTGCGTAACCCCACAGACCTGGGGGCTGCGGGCTTTCCTGCTGCATTCTGCCTTGACATGACCCTTTGACACTTGGCCCCGCGCTAGCTCCAAAAATGGCCATACGGCTGGAGATGGGTCCCACGCCCAAAGAGCCAGCAGGGAAAACTATGCCTTGTTCTAAAGCTCTTTGGGAACCGCTTGTGTAGCCCCACAGACCTGGGGGCTGCGGGCTTTCCTGCTGCCTTCAGCCTCGACATCACCCTTTCCCACTTGGTGACGCGCCAGGCACAAAAATGGCCATATGGCTGGAAATGGGTCACCCGCCCAAGGAGCCAGCAGGGAAAACTAGGCCTTGTTCTAAAGCTATTTGGGAATCGCTTGCGTAGCCCCAAAGACCTGGGGGCTGCAGGCTTTTCTGCTGCCTTCAGCCTCAAAACCGCCCTTTCCACTTGGCGCCGCGCCAGGCACAAAAATGGCCATACGGCTGGAGATGGGTCCCCCGCCCAAAGACGCAGAAGGGAAAACTATGCCTTGTTCTAAAGCTCTTTGGGAACCGCTTGCGTAGCACCCACAGACCTGAGGGCTGCAGGCTTTCCTGCTGCCTTCAACCTCAATATTATGCTTTCCCACTAGGTGTCGCTCCAGGCACAAAAATGGCCATAAGGCTAGATATGGGTTCCCCGCCCAAGGAGCCAGCAGGGAAATCTATGCCTTGTTCTAAAGCTATTTGGGAACCTCTTGCGTAGCCCCAAAGACCTGGGGGCTGCAGGTTTTTCTGCTGCCTTCAGCCTCGACACCACCCTTTCCCACTTGGCGCCGCGCCAGGCACAAAAATGGCCATACAGCTGGAGATGGTACCCCAGCCCAAAGACCCAGCAGGGAAAAATAGGCCTTGTTCTAAAGCTCTTTGGGAACCGCTTGCGTAGCCCCACAGACCTGGGGGCTGCGGGCTGTCCTGCTGCCTTCAGCCTCGACACAACCCTTTCCCACTTGGTGCCACGCCAGGCACAAAAACAGCCATACGGCTGGAGATGGGTCCCCAGCCCAAAGACCCAGCAGGGAAAACTATGCCTTGTTCTAAAGCTCTTTGGGAACCGCTTGCGTAGCCCCACAGACCTGGGGGCTGCAGGCTTTCCTGCTGCCTTCAGCCTCAATACTACGATTTCCCACTAGGTGTTGCTCCAGGCCCAAAAATGGCCATATGGCTGGAGATGGGTCCCCCGCCCAAGGAGCCAGCAGGGAAAACTATGCCTTGTTCTAAAGCTCTTAGGGAACCGCTTGCGTAGCCCCACAGACCTGGGGCTGCGAGCTTTCCTGCTGCCTTCAGCCTCGACACCACCCTTTCCCACTTGGCGCCGCGCCAGGCACAAAAATGGCCATACGGCTGGAGATGGGTCCCCCGCCCAAGGAGCCAGCAGGGAAAACTATGCCGTGTTCTAAAGCTCTATGGGAACCGCTTGCGTAGCCCCACAGACCTGGGGGCTGCGGGCTTTCCTGCTGCCTTCAGCCTCGACATCACCCTTTCCCACTTGGCGCCGCGCCAGGGGCAAAAATGGCAATACGGCTGGAGATGGGTCCCCCGCCCAAGGAGCCAGCAGGGAAAACTAGGCCTTGTTCTAAAGCTCTTAGGGAACCTCTTGCGTAGCCCCACAGACCTGGGGGCTGCGGGCTTTCCTGCTGCCTTCAGCCTCGACACCACCCTTTCCCACTTGGCGCCGCACCAGGCACAAAAATGGCCATACGGCTGGAGATGGGTCCCCCGCCCAAGGAGCCAGCAGGGAAAACTAGGCCTTGTTCTAAAGCTCTTAGGGAACCTCTTGCGTAGCCCCACAGACCTGGGGGCTGCAGGCTTTCCTGCTGCCTTCAGCCTCGACACCACCCTTTCCCACTTGGCGCGGCGCTAGGCACAAAAATGGCCATACGGCTGGAGATGGATCCCCAGCCCAAAGACCCAGCAGGGAAAACTATGCCTTGTTCTGAAGCTCTTTGGGAACCGCTTGCATAGCACCCACAGACCTGGGGGCTGCAGGCTTTCCTGCTGCCTTCAACCTCAATATTACGCTTTCCCACTAGGTGTCGCTCCAGGCACAAAAATGGCAATAAGGCTAGATATGGGTCCCCCGCCCAAGGAGCCAGCAGGGAAAACTATGCCTTGTTCTAAAGCTATTTGGGAACCTCTTGCGTAGCCCCACAGACCTGGGGGCTGCGGGCCTTCCTGCTGCCTTCAGCCTCGACACCACCCTTTCCCTTTTGGCGCCGCACCAGGCACAAAAATGGCCATACGGCTGGAGATGGGTCCCCAGCCCAAAGACCCAGCAGGGAAAACTATGCCTTGTTCTAAAGCTCTTTGGGAACCGCTTGCGTAGCACCCACAGACCTGGGGGCTGCAGGCTTTCCTGCTGCCTTCAACCTCAATATTACTCTTTCCCACTAGGTGTCGCGCCAGGCACAAAAATGGCCATAAGGCTAGATATGGGTCCCCCGCCCAAGGAGCCAGCAGGGAAAACTAAGCCTTGTTCTAAAGCTCTTAGGGAACTTCTTGCGTAGCCCCACAGACCTGGGGGCTGCGGGCCTTCCTGCTGCCTTCAGCCTCGACACCACCCTTTCCCACTTGGCGCCGCGCCAGGCACAAAAATGGCCATACGTCTGGAGAATGGTCCCCCGCCCAAGGAGCCAGCAGGGAAAACTAGGCCTTGTTCTAAAGCTCTTTGGGAACCGCTTGCGTAGCCCCACAGACCTGGGGGCTGCAGGCTTTCCTGCTGCCTTCTGCCTTGACATGACCCTTTGCCACTTGGCGCCGTGCTAGCTACAAAAATGGCCATACGGCTGGAGATGGGTCCTACGCCCAAAGGCATAGTTTTTATGCCTTGTTCTAATGCTCTTTGGGATCCGCTTGCGTAGCACCCACAGACCTGAGGGCTGCAGGCTTTCCTGCTGCCTTCAACCTCAATATTATTCTTTCCCACTAGGTGTCGCTCCAGGCACAAAAATGGCCATAAGGCTAGATATGGGTCCCCCGCCTAAGGAGCCAGCAGGGAAAACTATGCCTTGTTCTAAAACTCTTTGGGAACCGCTTGCGTAGCCCCACAGACCTGGGGGCTGCAGGTTTTTCTGCTGCCTTCAGCCTCGACACCACCCTTTCCCACTTGGCGCCGCGCCAGGCAGAAAAATGGCCATACAGCTGGAGATGGTTCCCCAGCCCAAAGACCCAGCAGGGAAAAATAGGCCTTGTTCTAAAGCTCTTTGGGTACCGCTTGCGTAGCCCCACAGACCTGGGGGCTGCGGGCTTTCCTGCTGCCTTCAGCCTCGACACAACCCTTTCCCACTTGTTGCCACGCCAGGCACAAAAACAGCCATACGGCTGGAGATGTGTCCCCCGCCCAAAGACCCAGAAGGGAAAAATAGGCCTTGTTCTAAAGCTCTTTGGGAACCGCTTGCGTAGCACCCACAGACCTGGGGGCTGCAGGCTTTCCTGCTGCCTTCAGCCTCAATACTACGCTTTCCCACTAGGTGTTGCTCCAGGCCCAAAAATGGCTATATGGCTGGAGATGGGTCCCCCGCCCAAGGAGCCAGCAGGGAAAACTATGCCTTGTTCTAAAGCTCTTAGGGAACCGCTTGCGTAGCCCCACAGACCTGGGGCTGCGAGCTTTCCTGCTGCCTTCAGCCTCGACACCACCCTTTCCCACTTGGCGCCGCGCCAGGCACAAAAATGGCCATACGGCTGGAGATGGGTCCCCCGCCCAAGCAGCCAGCAGGGAAAACTATGCCGTGTTCTAAAGCTCTATGGGAACCGCTTGCGTAGCCCCACAGACCTGGGGGCTGCGGGCTTTCCTGCTGCCTTCAGCCTCGACATCACCCTTTCCCACTTGGCGCCGCGCCAGGGGCAAAAATGGCAGTACGGCTGGAGATGGGTCCCCCGCCCAAGGAGCCAGCAGGGAAAACTAGGCCTTGTTCTAAAGCTCTTAGGGAACCTCTTGCGTAGCCCCACAGACCTGGGGGCTGCGGGCTTTCCTGCTGCCTTCAGCCTCGACACCACCCTTTCCCACTTGGCGCCGCACCAGGCACAAAAATGGCCATACGGCTGGAGATGGGTCCCCCGCCCAAGGAGCCAGCAGGGAAAAATAGGCCTTGTTCTAAAGGTCTTAGGGAACCTCTTGCGTAGCCCCTCAGACCTGGGGGCTGCGGGCTTTCCTGCTGCCTTCAGCCTCGACACCACCCTTTCCCACTTGGCGCCGCACCAGGCACAAAAATGGCCATACGGCTGGAGATGGGTCCCCCGCCCAAAGACCCAGAAGGGAAAACTAGGCCTTGTTCTAAAGCTCTTTGGGAACCGCTTGCGTAGCACCCACAGACCTGGGGGCTGCAGGCTTTCCTGCTGCCTTCAGCCTCAATACTACGCTTTCCCACTAGGTGTTGCTCCAGGCCCAACAATGGCCATACGGCTGGAGATGTGTCCCCCGCCCAAAGACCCAGCAGGGAAAACTATGCCTTGTTCTAAAGCTCTTAGGGAACCGCTTGCGTAGCCCCACAGACCTGGGGGCTGCGGGCTTTCCTGCTGCCTTCAGCCTCGACATCACCCTTTCCCACTTGGCGCCGCGCCAGGGGCAAAAATGGCAATACGGCTGGAGATGGGTCCCCCGCCCAAGGAGCCAGCAGGGAAAACTAGGCCTTGTTCTAAAGCTCTTAGGGAACCTCTTGTGTAGCCCCACAGACCTGGGGGCTGCGGGCTTTCCTGCTGCCTTCAGCCTCAACACCACCCTTTCCAACTTGGCGCCGCACCAGGCACAAAAATGGCCATACGGCTGGAGATGTGTTCCCCGCCCAAAGACCCAGAAGGGAAAACTATGCCTTGTTCTAAAGCTCTTTGGGAACCGCTTGCGTAGCACCCACAGACCTTGGGGCTGCAGGCTTTCCTGCTGCCTTCAGCCTCAAAACTACGCTTTCCCACTAGGTTTTGCTCCAGGCCCAAAAATGGCCATACGGCTGGAGATGGGTCCCCCGCCCAAGGAGCCAACAGGGAAAACTACGCCTTGTTCTAAAGCTCTTAGGTAACCGCTTGCGTAGCCCAACAGACCTGGGGGCTGCGGGCTTTCCTGCTGTCTTCAGCCTCGAAATCACCCTTTCCCACTTGGCGCCGCGCCAGGAGCAAAAATGGCCATACGGCTGGAGATGGGTCCCCCACACAAGGAGCCAGAAGGGAAAACTATGCCTTGTTCTAAAGCTCTTTGGGAACCGCTTGCGTACCGCACATACCTGGGGGCTGCGGACTTTCCTGCTGCCTTCTGCCTTGACATGACCCTTTGAAACTTGGCCCCGCGCTAGCTCCAAAAATGGCCATACGGCTGGAGATGGGTCCCCCGCCCAAAGAGCCAGCAGGGAAAACTATGCCTTGTTCTAAAGCTCTTTGGGAACCGCTTGTGTAGCCCCACAGACCTGGGGGCTGCGGGCTTTCCTGCTGCCTTCAGCCTCGACACAACCCTTTCCCACTTGGTGACGCGCCAGGCACAAAAATGGCCATATGGCTGGAAATGGGTCACCCGCCCAAGGAGCCAGCAGGGAAAACTAGGCCTTGTTCTAAAGCTATTTGGGAATCGCTTGCGTAGCCCCAAAGACCTGGGGGCTGCAGGCTTTTCTGCTGCCTTCAGCCTCAAAACCGCCCTTTCCACTTGGCGCCGCGCCAGGCACAAAAATGGCCATACGGCTGGAGATGGGTCCCCCGCCCAAAGACGCAGAAGGGAAAACTATGCCTTGTTCTAAAGCTCTTTGGGAACCGCTTGCGTAGCACCCACAGACCTGAGGGCTGCAGGCTTTCCTGCTGCCTTCAACCTCAATATTATGCTTTCCCACTAGGTGTCGCTCCAGGCACAAAAATGGCCATAAGGCTAGATATGGGTCCCCCGCCCAAGGAGCCAGCAGGGAAATCTATGCCTTGTTCTAAAGCTATTTGGGAACCTCTTGCGTAGCCCCACAGACCTGGGGGCTGCGGGCCTTCCTGCTGCCTTCAGCCTCGACACCACCCTTTCCCTCTTGGCGCCGCACCAGGCACAAAAATGGCCATATGGCTGGAGATGGGTCGCCCGCACAAGGAGCCAGCAGGGAAAACTAGGCCTTGATCTAAAACTCTTTGGGAACCGCTTGCGTAGCCCCAAAGACCTGGGGGCTGCAGGTTTTTCTGCTGCCTTCAGCCTCGACACCACCCTTTCCCACTTGGCGCCGCGCCAGGCACAAAAATGGCCATACAGCTGGAGATGGTACCCCAGCCCAAAGACCCAGCAGGGAAAAATAGGCCTTGTTCTAAAGCTCTTTGGGAACCGCTTGCGTAGCCCCACAGACCTGGGGGCTGCGGGCTGTCCTGCTGCCTTCAGCCTCGACACAACCCTTTCCCACTTGGTGCCACGCCAGGCACAAAAACAGCCATACGGCTGGAGATGGGTCCCCAGCCCAAAGACCCAGCAGGGAAAACTATGCCTTGTTCTAAAGCTCTTTGGGAACCGCTTGCGTAGCCCCACAGACCTGGGGGCTGCAGGCTTTCCTGCTGCCTTCAGCCTCAATACTACGATTTCCCACTAGGTGTTGCTCCAGGCCCAAAAATGGCCATATGGCTGGAGATGGGTCCCCCGCCCAAGGAGCCAGCAGGGAAAACTATGCCTTGTTCTAAAGCTCTTAGGGAACCGCTTGCGTAGCCCCACAGACCTGGGGCTGCGAGCTTTCCTGCTGCCTTCAGCCTCGACACCACCCTTTCCCACTTGGCGCCGCGCCAGGCACAAAAATGGCCATACGGCTGGAGATGGGTCCCCCGCCCAAGGAGCCAGCAGGGAAAACTATGCCGTGTTCTAAAGCTATTTGGGAACCTCTTGCGTAGCCCCACAGACCTGGGGGCTGCGGGCCTTCCTGCTGCCTTCAGCCTCGACACCACCCTTTCCCTTTTGGCGCCGCACCAGGCACAAAAATGGCCATACGGCTGGAGATGGGTCCCCAGCCCAAAGACCCAGCAGGGAAAACTATGCCTTGTTCTAAAGCTCTTTGGGAACCGCTTGCGTAGCACCCACAGGCCTGGGGGCTGCAGGCTTTCCTGCTGCCTTCAACCTCAATATTACTCTTTCCCACTAGGTGTCGCGCCAGGCACAAAAATGGCCATAAGGCTAGATATGGGTCCCCCGCCCAAGGAGCCAGCAGGGAAAACTAAGCCTTGTTCTAAAGCTCTTAGGGAACTTCTTGCGTAGCCCCACAGACCTGGGGGCTGCGGGCCTTCCTGCTGCCTTCAGCCTCGACACCACCCTTTCCCACTTGGCGCCGCGCCAGGCACAAAAATGGCCATACGTCTGGAGAATGGTCCCCCGCCCAAGGAGCCAGCAGGGAAAACTAGGCCTTGTTCTAAAGCTCTTTGGGAACCGCTTGCGTAGCCCCACAGACCTGGGGGCTGCAGGCTTTCCTGCTGCCTTCTGCCTTGACATGACCCTTTGCCACTTGGCGCCGTGCTAGCTACAAAAATGGCCATACGGCTGGAGATGGGTCCTACGCCCAAAGAGCCAGCAGGGAAAACTATGCCTTGTTCTAATGCTCTTTGGGATCCGCTTGCGTAGCACCCACAGACCTGAGGGCTGCAGGCTTTCCTGCTGCCTTCAACCTCAATATTATGCTTTCCCACTAGGTGTCGCTCCAGGCACAAAAATGGCCATAAGGCTAGATATGGGTCCCCCGCCTAAGGAGCCAGCAGGGAAAACTATGCCTTGTTCTAAAGCTATTTGGGAACCTCTTGCGTAGCCCCACAGACCTGGGGGCTGCGGGCCTTCCTGCTGCCTTCAGCCTCGACACCACCCTTTCCCTCTTGGCGCCGCACCAGGCACAAAAATGGCCATATGGCTGGAGATGGGTCGCCCGCACAAGGAGCCAGCAGGGAAAACTAGGCCTTGATCTAAAACTCTTTGGGAACCGCTTGCGTAGCCCCAAAGACCTGGGGGCTGCAGGTTTTTCTGCTGCCTTCAGCCTCGACACCACCCTTTCCCACTTGGCGCCGCGCCAGGCAGAAAAATGGCCATACAGCTGGAGATGGTTCCCCAGCCCAAAGACCCAGCAGGGAAAAATAGGCCTTGTTCTAAAGCTCTTTGGGAACCGCTTGCGTAGCCCCACAGACCTGGGGGCTGCGGGCTTTCCTGCTGCCTTCAGCCTCGACACAACCCTTTCCCACTTGTTGCCACGCCAGGCACAAAAACAGCCATACGGCTGAGGATGGGTCCCCAGCCCAAAGAGCCAGCAGGGAAAACTATGCCTTGTTCTAAAGCTCTTTGGGAACCGCTTGCGTAGCCCCAAAGACCTGGGGGCTGCAGGCTTTCCTGCTGCCTTCAGCCTCAATACTACGATTTCCCACTAGGTGTTGCTCCAGGCCCAAAAATGGCCATATGGCTGGAGATGGGTCCCCCGCCCAAGGAGCCAGCAGGGAAAACTATGCCTTGTTCTAAAGCTCTTTGGGAACCGCTTGCGTAGCCCCACAGACCTGGGGCTGCGAGCTTTCCTGCTGCCTTCAGCCTCGACACCACCCTTTCCCACTTGGCGCCGCGCCAGGCACAAAAATGGCCATACGGCTGGAGATGGGTCCCCCGCCAAAGGAGCCAGCAGGGAAAACTATGCCGTGTTCTAAAGCTCTATGGGAACCGCTTGCGTAGCCCCACAGACCTGGGGGCTGTGGGCCTTCCTGCTGCCTTCTGCCTTGACATGACCCTTTGCCACTTGGCGCCGTGCTAGCTACAAAAATGGCCATACGGCTGGAGATGGGTCCCACGCCCAAAGAGCCAGCAGGGAAAACTATGCCTTGTTCTAATGCTCTTTGGGATCCGCTTGCGTAGCACCCACAGACCTGAGGGCTGCAGGCTTTCCTGCTGCCTTCAACCTCAATATTATGCTTTCCCACTAGGTGTCGCTCCAGGCACAAAAATGGCCATAAGGCTAGATATGGGTCCCCCGCCTAAGGAGCCAGCAGGGAAAAATATGCCTTGTTCTAAAGCTATTTGGGAACCTCTTGCGTAGCCCCACAGACCTGGGGGCTGCGGGCCTTCCTGCTGCCTTCAGCCTCGACACCACCCTTTCCCACTTGGCGCCGCACCAGGCACAAAAATGGCCATATGGCTAGAGATGGGTCGCCCGCACAAGGAGACAGCAGGGAAAACTAGGCCTTGATCTAAAACTCTTTGGGAACCGCTTGCGTAGCCCCACAGACCTGGGGGCTGCGGGCTTTCCTGCTGCCTTCAGCCTCGATATCACCCTTTCCCACTTGGCGCCGCGCCAGGGGCAAAAATGGCCATACGGCTGGAGATGGGTCCCCCGCCCAAGTAGCCAGCAGGGAAAACTAGGCCTTGTTCTAAAGCTATTAGGGAACCTCTTGCGTAGCCCCACAGACCTGGGGGCTGCGGGCTTTCCTGCTGCCTTCAGCCTCGACATCACCCTTTCCCACTTGGCGCCGCACCAGGCACAAAAATGGCCATACGGCTGGAGATGTGTCCCCCGCCCAAAGACCCAGAAGGGAAAACTAGGCCTTGTTCTAAAGCTTCTAGGGAACCGCTTGCGTAGCACCCACAGACCTGGGGGCTGCAGGCTTTCCTGCTGCCTTCAGCCTCAATACTACGCTTTCCCACGAGGTGTTGCTCCAGGCCCAAAAATGGCCATAGGGCTGGAGATGGGTCCCCCGCCCAAGGAGCCAGCAGGGAAAACTATGCCTTGTTCTAAAGCTCTTAGGGAACCGCTTGCGTAGCCCCACAGACCTGGGGCTGCGAGCTTTCCTGCTGCCTTCAGCCTCGACACCACCCTTTCCCACTTGGCGCCGCGCCAGGCACAAAAATGGCCATACGGCTGGAGATGGGTCCCCCGCCCAAGGAGCCAGCAGGGAAAAATAGGCCTTGTTCTAAAGCTCTATGGGAACCGCTTGCGTAGCCCCACAGACCTGGGGGCTGCGGGCTTTCCTGCTGCCTTCAGCCTCGACACCACCCTTTCCCACTTGGCGCCGCACCAGGCACAAAAATGGCCATACGGCTGGAGATGTGTCCCCTGCCCAAAGACCCAGAAGGGAAAACTAGGCCTTGTTCTAAAGCTCTTTGGGAACCGCTTGCGTAGCACCCACAGACCTGGGGGCTGCAGGCTTTCCTGCTGCCTTCAGACTCAATACTACGCTTTCCCACTAGGTGTTGCTCCAGGCCCAAAAATGGCCATACGGCTGGAGATGGGTCCCCCGCCCAAGTAGCCAGCAGGGAAAACTATGCCTTGTTCTAAAGCTCTTTGGGAACCGCTTGCGTAGCCCTAAAGACATGGGGGCTGCAGGCTTTCCTGCTGCCTTCAGACTCAATACTACGATTTCCCACTAGGTGTTGCTCCAGGCCCAAAAATGGCCATATGGCTGGAGATGGGTCCCCCGCCCAAGGAGCCAGCAGGGAAAACTATGCCTTGTTCTAAAGCTCTTAGGGAACCGCTTGCGTAGCCCCACAGACCTGGGGCTGCGAGCTTTCCTGCTGCCTTCAGCCTCGACACCACCCTTTCCCACTTGGCGCCGCGCCAGGCACAAAAATGGCCATACGGCTGGAGATGGGTCCCCCGCCCAAGGAGCCAGCAGGGAAAACTATGCCGTGTTCTAAAGCTCTATGGGAACCGCTTGCGTAGCCCCACAGACCTGGGGGCTGCGGGCTTTCCTGCTGCCTTCAGCCTCGACATCACCCTTTCCCACTTGGCGCCGCGCCAGGGGCAAAAATGGCAATACGGCTGGAGATGGGTCCCCCGCCCAAGGAGCCAGCAGGGAAAACTAGGCCTTGTTCTAAAGCTCTTAGGGAACCTCTTGCGTAGCCCCACAGAGCTGGGGGCTGCGGGCTTTCCTGCTGCCTTCAGCCTCGACACCACCCTTTCCCACTTGGCGCGGCGCTAGGCACAAAAATGGCCATACGGCTGGAGATGGATCCCCAGCCCAAAGACCCAGCAGGGAAAACTATGCCTTGTTCTGAAGCTCTTTGGGAACCGCTTGCATAGCACCCACAGACCTGGGGGCTGCAGGCTTTCCTGCTGCCTTCAACCTCAATATTACGCTTTCCCACTAGGTGTCGCTCCAGGCACAAAAATGGCCATAAGGCTAGATATGGGTCCCCCGCCCAAGGAGCCAGCAGGGAAAACTATGCCTTGTTCTAAAGCTATTTGGGAACTTCTTGCGTAGCCCCACAGACCTGGGGGCTGCGGGCCTTCCTGCTGCCTTCAGCCTCGACACCACCCTTTCCCTCTTGGCGCCGCGCCAGGCACAAAAATGGCCATACGGCTGGAGATGGGTCCCCAGCCCAAAGACCCAGCAGGGAAAACTATGCCTTGTTCTAAAGCTCTTTGGGAACCGCTTGCGTAGCACCCACAGACCTGGGGGCTGCAGGCTTTCCTGCTGCCTTCAACCTCAATATTACTCTTTCCCACTAGGTGTCGCGCCAGGCACAAAAATGGCCATAAGGCTAGATATGGGTCCCCCGCCCAAGGAGCCAGCAGGGAAAACTAAGCCTTGTTCTAAAGCTCTTAGGGAACTTCTTGCGTAGCCCCACAGACCTGGGGGCTGCGGGCCTTCCTGCTGCCTTCAGCCTCGACACCACCCTTTCCCACTTGGCGCCGCGCCAGGCACAAAAATGGCCATACGTCTGGAAAATGGTCCCCGCCCAAGGAGCCAGCAGGGAAAACTAGGCCTTGTTCTAAAGCTCTTTGGGAACCGCTTGCGTAGCCCCACAGACCTGGGGGCTGCAGGCTTTCCTGCTGCCTTCTGCCTTGACATGACCCTTTGCCACTTGGCGCCGCGCTAGCTACAAAAATGGCCATACGGCTGGAGATGGGTCCCACGCCCAAAGACCCAGAAGGGAAAACTATGCCTTGTTCTAATGCTCTTTGGGATCCGCTTGCGTAGCACCCACAGACCTGAGGGCTGCAGGCTTTCCTGCTGCCTTCAACCTCAATATTATGCTTTCCCACTAGGTGTCGCTCCAGGCACAAAAATGGCCATAAGGCTAGAGATGGGTCGCCCGCCTAAGGAGCCAGCAGGGAAAACTAGGCCTTGATCTAAAACTCTTTGGGAACCGCTTGCGTAGCCCCACAGACCTGGGGGCTGCGGGCTTTCCTGCTGCCTTCAGCCTCGACATCACCCTTTCCCACTTGGCGCCGCGCCAGGGGCAAAAATGGCAATACGGCTGGAGATGGGTCCCCCGCCCAAGGAGCCAGCAGGGAAAACTAGGCCTTGTTCTAAAGCTCTTAGGGAACCTCTTGCGTAGCCCCACAGACCTGGGGGCTGCGGGCTTTCCTGCTGCCTTCAGCCTCGACATCACCCTTTCCCACTTGGCGCCGCACCAGGCACAAAAATGGCCATACGGCTGGAGATGTGTCCCCCGCCCAAAGACCCAGAAGGGAAAACTAGGCCTTGTTCTAAAGCTCTTTGGGAACCGCTTGCGTAGCACCCACAGACCTGGGGGCTGCAGGCTTTCCTGCTGCCTTCAGCCTCAATACTACGCTTTCCCACTAGGTGTTGCTCCAGGCCCAAAAATGGCCATACGGCTGGAGATGGGTCCCCCGCCCAAGGAGCCAGCAGGGAAAACTATGCCTTGTTCTAAAGCTCTTAGGGAACCGCTTGCGTAGCCCTAAAGACATGGGGGCTGCAGGCTTTCCTGCTGCCTTCAGACTCAATACTACGATTTCCCACTAGGTGTTGCTCCAGGCCCAAAAATGGCCATATGGCTGGAGATGGGTCCCCCGCCCAAGGAGCCAGCAGGGAAAACTATGCCGTGTTCTAAAGCTCTATGGGAACCGCTTGCGTAGCCCCACAGACCTGGGGGCTGCGGGCTTTCCTGCTGCCTTCAGCCTCGACATCACCCTTTCCCACTTGGCGCCGCGCCAGGGGCAAAAATGGCAATACGGCTGGAGATGGGTCCCCCGCCCAAGGAGCCAGCAGGGAAAACTAGGCCTTGTTCTAAAGCTATTAGGGAACCTCTTGCGTAGCCCCACAGACCTGGGGGCTGCGGGCTTTCCTGCTGCCTTCAGCCTCGACATCACCCTTTCCCACTTGGCGCCGCACCAGGCACAAAAATGGCCATACGGCTGGAGATGTGTCCCCCGCCCAAAGACCCAGAAGGGAAAACTAGGCCTTGTTCTAAAGCTCTTTGGAACCGCTTGCGTAGCACCCACAGACCTGGGGGCTGCAGGCTTTCCTGCTGCCTTCAGCCTCAATACTACGCTTTCCCACTAGGTGTTGCTCCAGGCCCAAAAATGGCCATACGGCTGGAGATGGGTCCCCCGCCCAAGGAGCCAGCAGGGAAAACTATGCCTTGTTCTAAAGCTCTTAGGGAACCGCTTGCGTAGCCCCACAGACCTGGGGCTGCGAGCTTTCCTGCTGCCTTCAGCCTCGACACCACCCTTTCCCACTTGGCGCCGCGCCAGGCACAAAAATGGCCATACGGCTGGAGATGGGTCCCCCGCCCAAGGAGCCAGCAGGGAAAACTATGCCTTGTTCTAAAGCTCTTTGGGAACCGCTTGCGTAGCCCCAAAGACCTGGGGGCTGCAGGCTTTCCTGCTGCCTTCAGCCTCAATACTACTATTTCCCACTAGGTGTTGCTCCAGGCCCAAAAATGGCCATACGGCTGGAGATGGGACCCCCGCCCAAGTAGCCAGCAGGGAAAACTATTCCTTGTTCTAAAGCTCTTTGGGAACCGCTTGCGTAGCCCCAAAGACCTGGGGGCTGCAGGCTTTCCTGCTGCCTTCAGCCTCAATACTACGCTTTCCCACTAGGTGTTGCTCCAGGCCCAAAAATGGCCATATGGCTGGAGATGGGTCCCCCGCCCAAGGAGCCAGCAGGGAAAACTATGCCTTGTTCTAAAGCTCTTAGGGAACCGCTTGCGTAGCCCCACAGACCTGGGGCTGCGAGCTTTCCTGCTGCCTTCAGCCTCGACACCACCCTTTCCCACTTGGCGCCGCGCCAGGCACAAAAATGGCCATACGGCTGGAGATGGGTCCCCCGCCCAAGGAGCCAGCAGGGAAAACTATGCCGTGTTCTAAAGCTCTATGGGAACCGCTTGCGTAGCCCCACAGACCTGGGGGCTGCGGGCTTTCCTGCTGCCTTCAGCCTCGACATCACCCTTTCCCACTTGGCGCCGCGCCAGGGGCAAAAATGGCAATACGGCTGGAGATGGGTTCCCCGCCCAAGGAGCCAGCAGGGAAAACTAGGCCTTGTTCTAAAGCTCTTAGGGAACCTCTTGCGTAGCCCCACAGACCTGGGGGCTGCGGGCTTTCCTGCTGCCTTCAGCCTCGACACCACCCTTTCCCACTTGGCGCCGCACCAGGCACAAAAATGGCCATACGGCTGGAGATGTGTCCCCCGCCCAAAGACCCAGAAGGGAAAACTAGGCCTTGTTCTAAAGCTCTTTGGGAACCGCTTGCGTAGCACCCACAGACCTGGGGGCTGCAGGCTTTCCTGCTGCCTTCAGCCTCAATACTACGCTTTCCCACTAGGTGTTGCTCCAGGCCCAAAAATGGCCATATGGCTGGAGATGGGTCCCCCGCCCAAGGAGCCAGCAGGGAAAACTATGCCTTGTTCTAAAGCTCTTAGGGAACCGCTTGCGTAGCCCCACAGACCTGGGGCTGCGAGCTTTCCTGCTGCCTTCAGCCTCGACACCACCCTTTCCCACTTGGCGCCGCGCCAGGCACAAAAATGGCCATACGGCTGGAGATGGGTCCCCCGCCCAAGGAGCCAGCAGGGAAAACTATGCCGTGTTCTAAAGCTCTATGGGAACCGCTTGCGTAGCCCCCCAGACCTGGGGGCTGCGGGCTTTCCTGCTGCCTTCAGCCTCGACATCACCCTTTCCCACTTGGCGCCGCGCCAGGGGCAAAAATGGCAATACGGCTGGAGATGGGTCCTCCGCCCAAGGAGCCAGCAGGGAAAACTAGGCCTTGTTCTAAAGCTCTTAGGGAACCGCTTGCGTAGCCCCACAGACCTGGGGGCTGCGGGCTTTCCTGCTGCCTTCAGCCTCGACACCACCCTTTCCCACTTGGCGCCGCACCAGGCACAAAAATGGCCATACGGCTGGAGATGGGTCCCCCGCCCAAGGAGCCAGCAGGGAAAACTAGGCCTTGTTCTAAAGCTCTTAGGGAACCTCTTGCGTAGCCCCACAGACCTGGGGGCTGCGGGCTTTCCTGCTGCCTTCAGCCTCGACACCACCCTTTCCCACTTGGCGCCGCACCAGGCACAAAAATGGCCATACGGCTGGAGATGGGTCCCCCGCCCAAAGACCCAGAAGGGAAAACGAGGCCTTGTTCTAAAGCTCTTTGGGAACCGCTTGCGTAGCACCCACAGACCTGGGGGCTGCAGGCTTTCCTGCTGCCTTCAGCCTCAATACTACGCTTTCCCACTAGGTGTTGCTCCAGGCCCAAAAATGGCCATACGGCTGGAGATGTGTCCCCCGCCCAAAGACCCAGCAGGGAAAACTACGCCTTGTTCTAAAGCTCTTAGGGAACCGCTTGCGTAGCCCCACAGACCTGGGGGCTGCGGGCTTTCCTGCTGCCTTCAGCCTCGAAATCACCCTTTCCCACTTGGCGCCGCGCCAGGAGCAAAAATGGCCATACGGCTGGAGATGGGTCCCCCGCCCAAGGAGCCAGCAGGGAAAACTATGCCGTGTTCTAAAGCTCTATGGGAACCGCTTGCGTAGCCCCACAGACCTGGGGGCTGCGGGCTTTCCTGCTGCCTTCAGCCTCGACATCACCCTTTCCCACTTGGCGCCGCGCCAGGGGCAAAAATGGCAATACGGCTGGAGATGGGTCCCCCGCCCAAGGAGCCAGCAGGGAAAACTAGGCCTTGTTCTAAAGCTCTTAGGGAACCTCTTGCGTAGCCCCACAGAGCTGGGGGCTGCGGGCTTTCCTGCTGCCTTCAGCCTCGACACCACCCTTTCCCACTTGGCGCGGCGCTAGGCACAAAAATGGCCATACGGCTGGAGATGGATCCCCAGCCCAAAGACCCAGCAGGGAAAACTATGCCTTGTTCTGAAGCTCTTTGGGAACCGCTTGCATAGCACCCACAGACCTGGGGGCTGCAGGCTTTCCTGCTGCCTTCAACCTCAATATTACGCTTTCCCACTAGGTGTCGCTCCAGGCACAAAAATGGCCATAAGGCTAGATATGGGTCCCCCGCCCAAGGAGCCAGCAGGGAAAACTATGCCTTGTTCTAAAGCTATTTGGGAACTTCTTGCGTAGCCCCACAGACCTGGGGGCTGCGGGCCTTCCTGCTGCCTTCAGCCTCGACACCACCCTTTCCCTCTTGGCGCCGCGCCAGGCACAAAAATGGCCATACGGCTGGAGATGGGTCCCCAGCCCAAAGACCCAGCAGGGAAAACTATGCCTTGTTCTAAAGCTCTTTGGGAACCGCTTGCGTAGCACCCACAGACCTGGGGGCTGCAGGCTTTCCTGCTGCCTTCAACCTCAATATTACTCTTTCCCACTAGGTGTCGCGCCAGGCACAAAAATGGCCATAAGGCTAGATATGGGTCCCCCGCCCAAGGAGCCAGCAGGGAAAACTAAGCCTTGTTCTAAAGCTCTTAGGGAACTTCTTGCGTAGCCCCACAGACCTGGGGGCTGCGGGCCTTCCTGCTGCCTTCAGCCTCGACACCACCCTTTCCCACTTGGCGCCGCGCCAGGCACAAAAATGGCCATACGTCTGGAAAATGGTCCCCGCCCAAGGAGCCAGCAGGGAAAACTAGGCCTTGTTCTAAAGCTCTTTGGGAACCGCTTGCGTAGCCCCACAGGCCTGGGGGCTGCAGGCTTTCCTGCTGCCTTCTGCCTTGACATGACCCTTTGCCACTTGGCGCCGCGCTAGCTACAAAAATGGCCATACGGCTGGAGATGGGTCCCACGCCCAAAGACCCAGAAGGGAAAACTATGCCTTGTTCTAATGCTCTTTGGGATCCGCTTGCGTAGCACCCACAGACCTGAGGGCTGCAGGCTTTCCTGCTGCCTTCAACCTCAATATTATGCTTTCCCACTAGGTGTCGCTCCAGGCACAAAAATGGCCATAAGGCTAGAGATGGGTCGCCCGCCTAAGGAGCCAGCAGGGAAAACTAGGCCTTGATCTAAAACTCTTTGGGAACCGCTTGCGTAGCCCCACAGACCTGGGGGCTGCGGGCTTTCCTGCTGCCTTCAGCCTCGACATCACCCTTTCCCACTTGGCGCCGCGCCAGGGGCAAAAATGGCAATACGGCTGGAGATGGGTCCCCCGCCCAAGGAGCCAGCAGGGAAAACTAGGCCTTGTTCTAAAGCTCTTAGGGAACCTCTTGCGTAGCCCCACAGACCTGGGGGCTGCGGGCTTTCCTGCTGCCTTCAGCCTCGACATCACCCTTTCCCACTTGGCGCCGCACCAGGCACAAAAATGGCCATACGGCTGGAGATGTGTCCCCCGCCCAAAGACCCAGAAGGGAAAACTAGGCCTTGTTCTAAAGCTCTTTGGGAACCGCTTGCGTAGCACCCACAGACCTGGGGGCTGCAGGCTTTCCTGCTGCCTTCAGCCTCAATACTACGCTTTCCCACTAGGTGTTGCTCCAGGCCCAAAAATGGCCATACGGCTGGAGATGGGTCCCCCGCCCAAGGAGCCAGCAGGGAAAACTATGCCTTGTTCTAAAGCTCTTAGGGAACCGCTTGCGTAGCCCTAAAGACATGGGGGCTGCAGGCTTTCCTGCTGCCTTCAGACTCAATACTACGATTTCCCACTAGGTGTTGCTCCAGGCCCAAAAATGGCCATATGGCTGGAGATGGGTCCCCCGCCCAAGGAGCCAGCAGGGAAAACTATGCCGTGTTCTAAAGCTCTATGGGAACCGCTTGCGTAGCCCCACAGACCTGGGGGCTGCGGGCTTTCCTGCTGCCTTCAGCCTCGACATCACCCTTTCCCACTTGGCGCCGCGCCAGGGGCAAAAATGGCAATACGGCTGGAGATGGGTCCCCCGCCCAAGGAGCCAGCAGGGAAAACTAGGCCTTGTTCTAAAGCTATTAGGGAACCTCTTGCGTAGCCCCACAGACCTGGGGGCTGCGGGCTTTCCTGCTGCCTTCAGCCTCGACATCACCCTTTCCCACTTGGCGCCGCACCAGGCACAAAAATGGCCATACGGCTGGAGATGTGTCCCCCGCCCAAAGACCCAGAAGGGAAAACTAGGCCTTGTTCTAAAGCTCTTTGGAACCGCTTGCGTAGCACCCACAGACCTGGGGGCTGCAGGCTTTCCTGCTGCCTTCAGCCTCAATACTACGCTTTCCCACTAGGTGTTGCTCCAGGCCCAAAAATGGCCATACGGCTGGAGATGGGTCCCCCGCCCAAGGAGCCAGCAGGGAAAACTATGCCTTGTTCTAAAGCTCTTAGGGAACCGCTTGCGTAGCCCCACAGACCTGGGGCTGCGAGCTTTCCTGCTGCCTTCAGCCTCGACACCACCCTTTCCCACTTGGCGCCGCGCCAGGCACAAAAATGGCCATACGGCTGGAGATGGGTCCCCCGCCCAAGGAGCCAGCAGGGAAAACTATGCCTTGTTCTAAAGCTCTTTGGGAACCGCTTGCGTAGCCCCAAAGACCTGGGGGCTGCAGGCTTTCCTGCTGC
Source organism: Chroicocephalus ridibundus (assembly GCF_963924245.1). NCBI lineage: Eukaryota > Metazoa > Chordata > Aves > Charadriiformes > Laridae > Chroicocephalus > Chroicocephalus ridibundus. The sequence goes on from NW_026961251.1 coordinate 64,356, forward strand.
CTTCAGCCTCAATACTACTATTTCCCACTAGGTGTTGCTCCAGGCCCAAAAATGGCCATACGGCTGGAGATGGGACCCCCGCCCAAGTAGCCAGCAGGGAAAACTATTCCTTGTTCTAAAGCTCTTTGGGAACCGCTTGCGTAGCCCCAAAGACCTGGGGGCTGCAGGCTTTCCTGCTGCCTTCAGCCTCAATACTACGCTTTCCCACTAGGTGTTGCTCCAGGCCCAAAAATGGCCATATGGCTGGAGATGGGTCCCCCGCCCAAGGAGCCAGCAGGGAAAACTATGCCTTGTTCTAAAGCTCTTAGGGAACCGCTTGCGTAGCCCCACAGACCTGGGGCTGCGAGCTTTCCTGCTGCCTTCAGCCTCGACACCACCCTTTCCCACTTGGCGCCGCGCCAGGCACAAAAATGGCCATACGGCTGGAGATGGGTCCCCCGCCCAAGGAGCCAGCAGGGAAAACTATGCCGTGTTCTAAAGCTCTATGGGAACCGCTTGCGTAGCCCCACAGACCTGGGGGCTGCGGGCTTTCCTGCTGCCTTCAGCCTCGACATCACCCTTTCCCACTTGGCGCCGCGCCAGGGGCAAAAATGGCAATACGGCTGGAGATGGGTTCCCCGCCCAAGGAGCCAGCAGGGAAAACTAGGCCTTGTTCTAAAGCTCTTAGGGAACCTCTTGCGTAGCCCCACAGACCTGGGGGCTGCGGGCTTTCCTGCTGCCTTCAGCCTCGACACCACCCTTTCCCACTTGGCGCCGCACCAGGCACAAAAATGGCCATACGGCTGGAGATGTGTCCCCCGCCCAAAGACCCAGAAGGGAAAACTAGGCCTTGTTCTAAAGCTCTTTGGGAACCGCTTGCGTAGCACCCACAGACCTGGGGGCTGCAGGCTTTCCTGCTGCCTTCAGCCTCAATACTACGCTTTCCCACTAGGTGTTGCTCCAGGCCCAAAAATGGCCATATGGCTGGAGATGGGTCCCCCGCCCAAGGAGCCAGCAGGGAAAACTATGCCTTGTTCTAAAGCTCTTAGGGAACCGCTTGCGTAGCCCCACAGACCTGGGGCTGCGAGCTTTCCTGCTGCCTTCAGCCTCGACACCACCCTTTCCCACTTGGCGCCGCGCCAGGCACAAAAATGGCCATACGGCTGGAGATGGGTCCCCCGCCCAAGGAGCCAGCAGGGAAAACTATGCCGTGTTCTAAAGCTCTATGGGAACCGCTTGCGTAGCCCCCCAGACCTGGGGGCTGCGGGCTTTCCTGCTGCCTTCAGCCTCGACATCACCCTTTCCCACTTGGCGCCGCGCCAGGGGCAAAAATGGCAATACGGCTGGAGATGGGTCCTCCGCCCAAGGAGCCAGCAGGGAAAACTAGGCCTTGTTCTAAAGCTCTTAGGGAACCGCTTGCGTAGCCCCACAGACCTGGGGGCTGCGGGCTTTCCTGCTGCCTTCAGCCTCGACACCACCCTTTCCCACTTGGCGCCGCACCAGGCACAAAAATGGCCATACGGCTGGAGATGGGTCCCCCGCCCAAGGAGCCAGCAGGGAAAACTAGGCCTTGTTCTAAAGCTCTTAGGGAACCTCTTGCGTAGCCCCACAGACCTGGGGGCTGCGGGCTTTCCTGCTGCCTTCAGCCTCGACACCACCCTTTCCCACTTGGCGCCGCACCAGGCACAAAAATGGCCATACGGCTGGAGATGGGTCCCCCGCCCAAAGACCCAGAAGGGAAAACGAGGCCTTGTTCTAAAGCTCTTTGGGAACCGCTTGCGTAGCACCCACAGACCTGGGGGCTGCAGGCTTTCCTGCTGCCTTCAGCCTCAATACTACGCTTTCCCACTAGGTGTTGCTCCAGGCCCAAAAATGGCCATACGGCTGGAGATGTGTCCCCCGCCCAAAGACCCAGCAGGGAAAACTACGCCTTGTTCTAAAGCTCTTAGGGAACCGCTTGCGTAGCCCCACAGACCTGGGGGCTGCGGGCTTTCCTGCTGCCTTCAGCCTCGAAATCACCCTTTCCCACTTGGCGCCGCGCCAGGAGCAAAAATGGCCATACGGCTGGAGATGGGTCCCACGCCCAAGGAGCCAGCAGGGAAAACTAGGCCTTGTTCTAAAGCTCTTAGGGAACCTCTTGCGTAGCCCCACAGACCTGGGGGCTGCGGGCTTTTCTGCTGCCTTCAGCCTCCACACCACACTTTCCCAATTGGCGCCGCACCAGGCACAAAAACAGCCATACGGCTGGAGATGCGTCCCTCGCCGAAAGAACCAGCAGGGAAAAGTAGGCCTTCTTCAAAGCTCTTAGGGAACCGCTTGCGTAGCACCCACAGACCTGGGGGCTGCAGGCTTTCCTGCTGCCTTCAGCCTCAATACTACGCTTTCCCACTAGGTGTTGCTCCAGGCCCAAAAATGGCCATACGGCTGGAGATGGGTCCCCCGCCCAAGGAGCCAGCAGGGAAAACTATGCCTTGTTCTAAAGCTCTTAGGGAACCTCTTGCGTAGCCCCACAGACCTGGGGGCTGCGGGCTTTCCTGCTGCCTTCAGCCTCGACACCACCCTTTCCCACTTGGCGCCGCACCAGGCACAAAAATGGCCATACGGCTGGAGATGTGTCCCCCGCCCAAAGACCCAGAAGGGAAAACTAGGCCTTGTTCTAAAGCTCTTTGGGAACCGCTTGCGTAGCACCCACAGACCTGGGGGCTGCAGGCTTTCCTGCTGCCTTCAGCCTCAATACTACGCTTTCCCACTAGGTGTTGCTCCAGGCCTAAAAATGGCCATATGGCTGGAGATGGGTCCCCCGCCCAAGGAGCCAGCAGGGAAAACTATGCCTTGTTCTAAAGCTCTTAGGGAACCGCTTGCGTAGCCCCACAGACCTGGGGCTGCGAGCTTTCCTGCTGCCTTCAGCCTCGACACCACCCTTTCCCTCTTGGTGCCGCGCCAGGCACAAAAATGGCCATACGGCTGGAGATGGGTCCCCCGCCCAAGGAGCCAGCAGGGAAAACTATGCCGTGTTCTAAAGCTCTATGGGAACCGCTTGCGTAGCCCCCCAGACCTGGGGGCTGCGGGCTTTCCTGCTGCCTTCAGCCTCGACATCACCCTTTCCCACTTGGCGCCGCGCCAGGGGCAAAAATGGCAATACGGCTGGAGATGGGTCCCCCGCCCAAGGAGCCAGCAGGGAAAACTAGGCCTTGTTCTAAAGCTCTTAGGGAACCGCTTGCGTAGCCCCACAGACCTGGGGGCTGCGGGCTTTCCTGCTGCCTTCAGCCTCGACACCACCCTTTCCCACTTGGCGCCGCACCAGGCACAAAAATGGCCATACGGCTGGAGATGGGTCCCCCGCCCAAGGAGCCAGCAGGGAAAACTAGGCCTTGTTCTAAAGCTCTTAGGGAACCTCTTGCGTAGCCCCACAGACCTGGGGGCTGCGGGCTTTCCTGCTGCCTTCAGCCTCGACACCACCCTTTCCCACTTGGCGCCGCACCAGGCACAAAAATGGCCATACGGCTGGAGATGGGTCCCCCGCCCAAAGACCCAGAAGGGAAAACTAGGCCTTGTTCTAAAGCTCTTTGGGAACCGCTTGCGTAGCACCCACAGACCTGGGGGCTGCAGGCTTTCCTGCTGCCTTCAGCCTCAATACTACGCTTTCCCACTAGGTGTTGCTCCAGGCCCAAAAATGGCCATACGGCTGGAGATGTGTCCCCCGCCCAAAGACCCAGCAGGGAAAACTACGCCTTGTTCTAAAGCTCTTAGGGAACCGCTTGCGTAGCCCCACAGACCTGGGGGCTGCGGGCTTTCCTGCTGCCTTCAGCCTCGAAATCACCCTTTCCCACTTGGCGCCGCGCCAGGAGCAAAAATGGCCATACGGCTGGAGATGGGTCCCCCGCACAAGGAGCCAGCAGGGAAAACTATGCCTTGTTCTAAAGCTCTTTGGGAACCGCTTGCGTAGCCCCACAGACCTGGGGGCTGCGGGCTTTCCTGCTGCCTTCTGCCTTGACATGACCCTTTGACACTTGGCGCCGCGCTAGCTACAAAAATGGCCATACGACTGGAGATGGGTCCCACGCCCAAGGAGCCAGCAGGGAAAACTAGGCCTTGTTCTAAAGCTCTTAGGGAACCTCTTGCGTAGCCCCACAGACGTGGGGGCTGCGGGCTTTTCTGCTGCCTTCAGCCTCCACACCACACTTTCCCAATTGGCGCCGCGCCAGGCACAAAAACAGCCATATGGCTGGAGATGCGTCCCTCGCCGAAAGAACCAGCAGGGAAAACTAGGCCTTCTTCAAAGCTCTTAGGGAACCGCTTGCGTAGCCCCACAGACCTGGGGCTGCGAGCTTTCCTGCTGCCTTCAGCCTCGACACCACCCTTTCCCACTTGGCGCCGCGCCAGGCACAAAAATGGCTATACGGCTGGAGATGGGTCCCCCGCCCAAGGAGCCAGCAGGGAAAACTATGCCGTGTTCTGAAGCTCTATGGGAACCGCTTGCATAGCCCCACAGACCTGGGGGCTGCGGGCTTTCCTGCTGCCTTCAGCCTCGACATCACCCTTTCCCACTTGGCGCCGCGCCAGGGGCAAAAATGGCAATACGGCTGGAGATGGGTCCCCCGCCCAGGAGCCAGCAGGGAAAACTAGGCCTTGTTCTAAAGCTCTTAGGGAACCTCTTGTGTAGCCCCACAGACCTGGGGGCTGCGGGCTTTCCTGCTGCCTTCAGCGTCAACACCACCCTTTCCAACTTGGCGCCGCACCAGGCACAAAAATGGCCATACGGCTGGAGATGTGTCCCCCGCCCAAAGACCCAGAAGGGAAAACTAGGCCTTGTTCTAAAGCTCTTTGGGAACCGCTTGCGTAGCACCCACAGACCTGGGGGCTGCAGGCTTTCCTGCTGCCTTCAGCCTCAATACTACGCTTTCCCACTAGGTTTTGCTCCAGGCCCAAAAATGGCCATAAGGCTGGAGATGGGTCCCCCGCCCAAGGAGCCAGCAGGGAAAACTATGCCTTGTTCTAAAGCTCTTAGGGAACCGCTTGCGTAGCCCCACAGACCTGGGGCTGCGAGCTTTCCTCCTGCCTTCAGCCACGACACCACACTTTCCCACTTGGCGCCGCGCCAGGCACAAAAATGGCCATACGGCTGGAGATGGGTCCCCCGCCCAAGGAGCCAGCAGGGAAAATTATGCCTTGTTCTAAAGCTCTTTGGGAACCGCTTGCGTAGCACCGAAGACCTGGGGGCTGCAGGCTTTCCTGCTGCCTTCAGCCTCAATATTACTCTTTCCCACTAGGTGTCGCGCCAGGCACAAAAATGGCCATACGGCTGGAGATGGGTCCCCCGCCCAAGGAGCCAGCAGGAAAAACTATGCCGTGTTCTAAAGCTCTATGGGAACCGCTTGTGTAGCCCCACAGACCTGGGGGCTGCGGGCTTTCCTGCTGCCTTCAGCCTCGACATCACCCTTTCCCACTTGGCGCCGCGCCAGGGGCAAAAATGGCAATACGGCTGGAGATGGGTCCCCCGCCCAAGGAGACAGCAGGGAAAACTATGCCTTGTTCTAAAGTTATTTGGGAACCTCTTGCGTAGCCCCACAGACCTGGGGGCTGCGGGCTTTCCTGCTGCCTTCAGCCTCGACATCACCCTTTCCCACTTGGCGCCGCACCAGGCACAAAAATGGCCATACGGCTGGAGATGTGTCCCCCGCCCAAAGACCCAGAAGGGAAAACTAGGCATTGTTCTAAAGTTCTTTGGGAACCGCTTGCGTAGCACCCACAGACCTGGGGGCTGCAGGCTTTCCTGCTGCCTTCAGCCTCAATACTACGATTTCCCACTAGGTGTTGCTCCAGGCCCAAAAATGGCCATACGGCTGGAGATGGGTCCCCCGCCCAAGGAGCCAGCAGGGAAAACTATGCCGTGTTCTAAAGCTCTTAAGGAACCGCTTGCGTAGCCCCACAGACCTGGGGGCTGCGGGCTTTCCTGCTGCCTTCAGCCTCGACACCACCCTGTCCCACTTGGCGCCGCACCAGGCACAAAAATGGCCATACGGCTGGAGATGTGTCCCCCGCCCAAAGACCCAGAAGGGAAAACTAGGCCTTGTTCTAAAGCTCTTTGGGAACCGCTTGCGTAGCACCCACAGACCTGGGGGCTGCAGGCTTTCCTGCTGCCTTCAGCCTCAATACTATGCTTTCCCACTAGGTGTTGCTCCAGGCCCAAAAATGGCCATACGGCTGGAGATGGGTCCCCCGCCCAAGGAGCCAGCAGGGAAAACTATGCCTTGTTCTAAAGCTCTTTGGGAACCGCTTGCGTAGCCCCAAAGACCTGGGGGCTGCAGGCTTTCCTGCTGCCTTCAGCCTCAATACTACGATTTCCCACTAGGTGTTGCTCCAGGCCCAAAAATGGCTATACGGCTGGAGATGGGTCCCCCGCCCAAGGAGCCAGCAGGGAAAACTATGCCTTGTTCTAAAGCTCTTAGGGAACCGCTTGCGTAGCCCAACAGACCTGGGGCTGCGAGCTTTCCTGCTGCCTTCAGCCTCGACATCACCCTTTCCCACTTGGTGCCACGCCAGGCACAAAAATGGCCATATGGCTGGAAATGGGTCCCCCGCCCAAGGAGCCAGCAGGGAAAACTATGCCTTGTTTTAAAGCTATTTGGGAATCGCTTGCGTAGCCCCAAAGACCTGGGGGCTGCAGGCTTTTCTGCTGCCTTCAGCCTCAAAACCGCCCTTTCCACTTGGCGCCGCGCCAGGCACAAAAACGGCCATACGGCTGGAGATGGGTCCCCCGCCCAAAGACCCAGAAGGGAAAACTATGCCTTGTTCTAAAGCTCTTTGGGAACCGCTTGCGTAGCCCCACAGACCTGGGGGCTGCGGGCTTTCCTGCTGCCTTCAGCCTTGACATGACCATTTCCCACTTGGTGCCGCGCCAGGCACAAAAATGGCTATACGGCTGAAGATAGGTCCCCCGCCCAAGGAGCCAGCAAGAAAAACTAGGCCTTGTTCTAAAGCTCTTTGGGAACCGCTTACGTAGCCCCACAGACCTGGGGGCTGTGGTCCTTTCTGCTGCCTTCAGCCTCGAAACCACCCTTTCAAACTTGGCGCCGCGCCAGGCACAAAAATGGCCATACGGCTAGATATGGGTCCCCCGCCCAAGGAGCCAGCAGGGAAAACTATGACTTCTTCTAAAGCTCTTTGGGAACCTCTTGCGTAGCCCCACAGAACTGGGGGCTGCGGGCTTTTCTGCTGCCTTCAGCCTCCACACCACACTTTCCCAATTGGCGCCGCGCCAGGCACAAAAACAGCCATACGGCTGGAGATGCTTCCCTCGCCGAAAGAACCAGCAGGGAAAACTCGGCCTTCTTCAAAGATCTTTGGGAAACTATTGCGTAGCCCTACAGACCTGGGGGCTGCAGGTATTTCTGCTGCCCTCAGCCTCGACACCACCCTTTCCCACTTGGCGCCGCGCCAGGCACAAAAATGGCCATACGGCTGGAGATGGGTCCCCCACCCAAGGAGCCAGCAGGGAAAACTATGCCGTGTTCTAAAGCTCTATGGAAACCGCTTGCGTAGCCCCACAGACCTGGGGGCTGCAGGCTTTCCTGCTGCCTTCAGCCTCGACATCACCCTTTCCCACTTGGCGCCGCGCCAGTGGCAAATATGGCAATACGGCTGGAGATGGGTCCCCCGCCCAAGGAGACAGCAGGGAAAACTATGCCTTGTTCTAAAGTTATTAGGGAACCTCTTGCGTAGCCCCACAGACCTGGGGGCTGCGGGCTTTCCTGCTGCCTTCAGCCTCGACATCACCCTTTCCCACTTGGCGCCGCACCAGGCACAAAAATGGCCATATGGCTGGAGATGTGTCCCCCGCCCAAAGACCCAGAAGGGAAAACTAGGCCTTGTTCTAAAGCTCTTTGGGAACCGCTTGCGTAGCACCCACAGACCTGGGGGCTGCAGGCTTTCCTGCTGCCTTCAGCCTCAATACTACGCTTTCCCACTAGGTGTTGCTCCAGGCCCAAAAATGGCCATACGGCTGGAGATGGGTCCCCCGCCCAAGGAGCCAGCAGGGAAAACTATGCCTTGTTCTAAAGCTCTTAGGGAACCGCTTGCGTAGCCCCACAGACCTGGGGCTGCGAGCTTTCCTGCTGCCTTCAGCCTCAACACCACCCTTTCCCACTTGGCGCCGCGCCAGGAGCAAAAATGGCCATACGGCTGGAGATGGGTCCCCCGCCCAAGGAGCCAGCAGGGAAAACTATGCCGTGTTCTAAAGCTCTTTGGGAACCGCTTGCGTAGCCCCAAAGACCTGGGGGCTGCAGGCTTTCCTGCTGCCTTCAGCCTCAATACTACGCTTTCCCACTAGGTGTTGCTCCAGGCCCAAAAATGGCTATACGGCTGGAGATGGGTCCCCTGCCCAAGGAGCCAGCAGGGAAAACTATGCCTTGTTCTAAAGCTCTTTGGGAACCTCTTGCGTAGCCCAACAGACCTGGGGCTGCGAGCTTTCCTGCTGCCTTCAGCCTCGACACCACCCTTTCCCACTTTGCGCCGCGCCAGGCACAAAAATGGCCATATGGCTGGAGATGGGTCCCCCGCCCAAGGAGCCAGCAGGGAAAATTATGCCGTGTTCTAAAGCTCTATGGGAACCGCTTGCGTAGCCCCACAGACCTGGGGGCTGCGGGCTTTCCTGCTGCCTTCAGCCTCGACACCACCCTTTCCCTCTTGGCGCCGCGCCAGGGGCAAAAATGGCAATACGGCTGGAGATGGGTCCCCCGCCCAAGGAGCCAGCAGGGAAAACTAGGCCTTGTTCTAAAGCTCTTAGGGAACCTCTTGCGTAGCCCCACAGACCTGGGGGCTGCGGGCTTTCCTGCTGCCTTCAGCCTCGACATCACCCTTTCCCACTTGGCGCCGCACCAGGCACAAAAATGGCCATACGGCTGGAGATGTGTCCCCCGCCCAAAGACCCAGAAGGGAAAACTAGGCCTTGTTCTAAAGCTCTTTGGGAACCGCTTGCATAGCACCCACAGACCTGGGGGCTGCAGGCTTTCCTGCTGCCTTTAGCCTCAATACTACGCTTTCCCACTAGGTGTTGCTCCAGGCCCAAAAATGGCCATACGGCTGGAGATGGGTCCCCCGCCCAAGGAGCCAGCAGGGAAAACTAGGCCTTGTTCTAAAGCTCTTAGGGAACCTCTTGTGTAGCCCCACAGACCTGGGGGCTGCGGGCTTTCCTGCTGCCTTCAGCCTCAACACCACCCTTTCCAACTTGGCGCCGCACCAGGCACAAAAATGGCCATACGGCTGGAGATGGGTCCCCCGCCCAAGGAGCCAGCAGGGAAAACTAGACCTTGTTCTAAAGCTCTTAGGGAACCGCTTGCGTAGCCCAACAGACCTGGGGGCTGCGGGCTTTCCTGCTGTCTTCAGCCTTGAAATCACCCTTTCCCACTTGGCGCCGCGCCAGGAGGAAAAATGGCCATACGGCTGGAGATGGGTCCCCCACACAAGGAGCCAGAAGGGAAAACTATGCCTTCTTCTAAAGCTCTTTGGGAACCGCTTGCGTAGCCCCACAGACCTGGGGGCTGCGGGCTTTCCTGCTGCCTTCTGCCTTGACATGACCCTTTGACACTTGGCCCCGCGCTAGCTCCAAAAATGGCCATACGGCTGGAGATGGGTCACACGCCCAAGGAGCCAGCAGGGAAAACTAGGCCTTGTTCTAAAGCTATTTGGGAACCGCTTGCGTAGCCCCACAGACCTGGGGGCTGCGGGCCTTCCTGCTGCCTTCAGCCTCGACACCACCCTTTCCCTCCTGTCGCCGCACCAGGCACAAAAATGGCCATATGGCTGGAGATGGGACGCCCGCACAAAGAGCCAGCAGGGAAAACTAGGCCTTGATCTAAAACTCTTTGGGAACCGCTTGCGTAGCCCCAAAGACCTGGGGGCTGCAGGTTTTTCTGCTGCCTTCAGCCTCAACACCACCCTTTCCCACTTGGCGCCGCGCCAGGCACAAAAATGGCCATACAGCTGGAGATGGTTCCCCCTCCCAAAGACCCAGCAGGGAAAAATAGGCCTTGTTCTAAAGCTCTTTGGGAACCGCTTGCGTAGCCCCACAGACCTGGGGGCTGCGGGCTTTCCTGCTGCCTTCAGCCTCGACATCACCCTTTCCCACTTGGCGCCGCGCCAGCGGCAAAAATGGCAATACGGCTGGAGATGGGTCCCCCGCCCAAGGAGCCAGCAGGGAAAACTATGCCTTGTTCTAAAGCTCTTAAGGAACTGCTTGCGTAGCCCCACAGACCTGGGGATGCGAGCTTTCCTGCTGCCTTCAGCCTTGACACCACCCTTTCCCACTTGGCGCCGCGCCAGGCACAAAAATGGCCATACGGCTGGAGATGGGTCCCCCGCACAACGAGCTAGCAGGGTAAAATAGCCCTTGTTCTAAAGCTCTTTGGGAACCGCTTGCATAGCCCCACAGACCTGGGGGCTGCGGGCTTTCCTGCTGCCTTCAGCCTCCACACCACCCTTTCCCACTTGGTGCCACGCCAGGCACAAAAACAGCCATACGGCTGGGGATGGGTCCCCCGCCCAAGGAGCCAGCAGGGAAAACTATGTCTTGTTCTAAAGCTCTTTGGGAACCACTTGCGTAGCCCCACAGACCTGGGGGCTGCGGGCTTTCCTGCTGCCTTCAGCCTCCACACCACTCTTTCCCGCTTGGCGTCGCGCCAGGCACAAAAATGGCTATACGGCTGGAGATGGGTCCCCCGCCCAAGGAGCCAACAGGGAAAACTAGGCCTTCTTCTAAAGCTCTTTGGGAACCGCTTGCGTAGCCCAACAGACCTGGGGGCTGCGGGCTTTCCTGCTGCCTTCAGCCTCCACACCACTCTTTCCCGCTTGGCGTCGCGCCAGGCACAAAAATGGCTATACGGCTGGAGATGGGTCCCCCGCCCAAGGAGCCAACAGGGAAAACTAGGCCTTGTTCTAAAGCTCTTTGGGAACCGCTTGTGTAGCCCCAAAGACCTGGGGGCTACAGGTATTTCTGCTGACTTCAGCCTCCACAGCACCCTTTCCACTTGGAGCCGCGCCAGGCACAAAAATGGCCATATGGCTGGAGATGGTTCCCCCACCCAAGGAGCCAGCAGGGAAAACTATGCCTTGTTCTAAAGCTCTTTGGGAACCGCTTGCGTAACCCCACAGACCTGGGTGCTGCGGGCTGTCCTGCTGCCTTCAGCCTCGACACCACCCTTTCCCTCTTGGTGCCACGCCAGGCACAAAAACAGCCATACGGCTGGAGATGGGTCCCCCGCCCAAAGAGCCAGCAGGGAAAACTACGCCTTGTTCTAAAGCTCTTTGGGAACCGCTTGCGTAGCCCCACAGACCTGGGGGCTGCGGGCCTTCCTGCTGCCTTCAGCCTCGACACCACCCTTTCCCTCCTGTCGCCGCACCAGGCACAAAAATGGCCATATGGCTGGAGATGGGACGCCCGCACAAAGAGCCAGCAGGGAAAACTAGGCCTTGATCTAAAACTCTTTGGGAACCGCTTGCGTAGCCCCAAAGACCTGGGGGCTGCAGGTTTTTCTGCTGCCTTCACCCTCAACATCACCCTTTCCCACTTGGCGCCGCGCCAGGCACAAAAATGGCCATACAGCTGGAGATGGTTCCCCCTCCCAAAGACCCAGCAGGGAAAAATAGGCCTTGTTCTAAAGCTCTTTGGGAACCGCTTGCGTAGCCCCACAGACCTGGGGGCTGCGGGCTTTCCTGCTGCCTTCAGCCTCGACATCACCCTTTCCCACTTGGCGCCGCGCCAGCGGCAAAAATGGCAATACGGCTGGAGATGGGTCCCCCGCCCAAGGAGCCAGCAGGGAAAACTATGCCTTGTTCTAAAGCTCTTAAGGAACTGCTTGTGTAGCCCCACAGACCTGGGGATGCGAGCTTTCCTGCTGCCTTCAGCCTTGACACCACCCTTTCCCACTTGGCGCCGCGCCAGGCACAAAAATAGCCATACGGCTGGAGATGGGTCCCCCGCACAACGAGCTAGCAGGGTAAAATAGCCCTTGTTCTAAAGCTCTTTGGGAACCGCTTGCATAGCCCCACAGACCTGGGGGCTGCGGGCTTTCCTGCTGCCTTCAGCCTCCACACCACCCTTTCCCACTTGGTGCCACGCCAGGCACAAAAACAGCCATACGGCTGGGGATGGGTCCCCCGCCCAAGGAGCCAGCAGGGAAAACTATGTCTTGTTCTAAAGCTCTTTGGGAACCACTTGCGTAGCCCCACAGACCTGGGGGCTGCGGGCTTTCCTGCTGCCTTCAGCCTCCACACCACTCTTTCCCGCTTGGCGTCGCGCCAGGCACAAAAATGGCTATACGGCTGGAGATGGGTCCCCCGCCCAAGGAGCCAACAGGGAAAACTAGGCCTTCTTCTAAAGCTCTTTGGGAACCGCTTGCGTAGCCCAACAGACCTGGGGGCTGCGGGCTTTCCTGCTGCCTTCAGCCTCCACACCACTCTTTCCCGCTTGGCGTCGCGCCAGGCACAAAAATGGCTATACGGCTGGAGATGGGTCCCCCGCCCAAGGAGCCAACAGGGAAAACTAGGCCTTGTTCTAAAGCTCTTTGGGAACCGCTTGTGTAGCCCCAAAGACCTGGGGGCTACAGGTATTTCTGCTGACTTCAGCCTCCACAGCACCCTTTCCACTTGGAGCCGCGCCAGGCACAAAAATGGCCATATGGCTGGAGATGGTTCCCCCACCCAAGGAGCCAGCAGGGAAAACTATGCCTTGTTCTAAAGCTCTTTGGGAACCGCTTGCGTAACCCCACAGACCTGGGTGCTGCGGGCTGTCCTGCTGCCTTCAGCCTCAATACTACGCTTTCCCACTAGGTGTTGCACCAGGCCCAAAAACGGCCATACGGCTGGAGATGGGTCCCCCGCCCAAGGAGCCAGCAGGGAAAACTACGCCTTGTTCTAAAGCTCTTTGGGAACCGCTTGCGTAGCCCCACAGACCTGGGGGCTGCGGGCTTTCCTGCTGCCTTCAGCCTTGACATGACCATTTCCCACTTGGTGCCGCGCCAGGCACAAAAATGGCTATACGGCTGAAGATAGGTCCCCGGCCCAAGGAGCCAGCAGGAAAAACTAGGCCTTGTTCTAAAGCTCTTTGGGAACCGCTTGCGTAGCCCCACAGACCTGGGGGCTGCGGTCCTTTCTGCTGCCTTCAGCCTCGAAACCACCCTTTCAAACTTGGCGCCGCGCCAGGCACAAAAATGGCCATACGGCTAGATATGGGTCCCCCGCCCAAGGAGCCAGCAGGGAAAACTATGCCTTCTTCTAAAGCTCTTTGGGAACCTCTTGCGTAGCCCCACAGACCTGGGGGCTGCGGGCTTTTCTGCTGCCTTCAGCCACCACACCACACTTTCCCAATTGGCGCCGCGCCAGGCACAAAAATGGCCATATGGCTGGAGATGGTTCCCCCACCCAAGGAGCCAGCAGGGAAAACTATGCCTTGTTCTAAAGCTCTTTGGGAACCGCTTGCGTAACCCCACAGACTTGGGTGCTGCGGGCTGTCCTGCTGCCTTCAGCCTCGACACCACCCTTTCCCTCTTGGTGCCACGCCAGGCACAAAAACAGCCATACGGCTGGAGATGGGTCCCCCGCCCAAAGAGCCAGCAGGGAAAACTACGCCTTGTTCTAAAGCTCTTTGGGAACCGCTTGCGTAGCCCCACAGACCTGGGGGCTGCGGGCCTTCCTGCTGCCTTCAGCCTCGACACCACCCTTTCCCTCCTGTCGCCGCACCAGGCACAAAAATGGCCATATGGCTGGAGATGGGACGCCCGCACAAAGAGCCAGCAGGGAAAACTAGGCCTTGATCTAAAACTCTTTGGGAACCGCTTGCGTAGCCCCAAAGACCTGGGGGCTGCAGGTTTTTCTGCTGCCTTCAGCCTCAACACCACCCTTTCCCACTTGGCGCCGCGCCAGGCACAAAAATGGCCATACAGCTGGAGATGGTTCCCCCTCCCAAAGACCCAGCAGGGAAAAATAGGCCTTGTTCTAAAGCTCTTTGGGAACCGCTTGCGTAGCCCCACAGACCTGGGGGCTGCGGGCTTTCCTGCTGCCTTCAGCCTCGACATCACCCTTTCCCACTTGGCGCCGCGCCAGCGGCAAAAATGGCAATACGGCTGGAGATGGGTCCCCCTGCCCAAGGAGCCAGCAGGGAAAACTATGCCTTGTTCTAAAGCTCTTAAGGAACTGCTTGCGTAGCCCCACAGACCTGGGGATGCGAGCTTTCCTGCTGCCTTCAGCCTTGACACCACCCTTTCCCACTTGGCGCCGCGCCAGGCACAAAAATGGCCATACGGCTGGAGATGGGTCCCCCGCACAACGAGCTAGCAGGGTAAAATAGCCCTTGTTCTAAAGCTCTTTGGGAACCGCTTGCATAGCCCCACAGACCTGGGGGCTGCGGGCTTTCCTGCTGCCTTCAGCCTCCACACCACCCTTTCCCACTTGGTGCCACGCCAGGCACAAAAACAGCCATACGGCTGGGGATGGGTCCCCCGCCCAAGGAGCCAGCAGGGAAAACTATGTCTTGTTCTAAAGCTCTTTGGGAACCACTTGCGTAGCCCCACAGACCTGGGGGCTGCGGGCTTTCCTGCTGCCTTCAGCCTCCACACCACTCTTTCCCGCTTGGCGTCGCGCCAGGCAAAAAAATGGCTATACGGCTGGAGATGGGTCCCCCGCCAAAGGAGCCAACAGGGAAAACTAGGCCTTGTTCTAAAGCTCTTTGGGAACCGCTTGCGTAGCCCAACAGACCTGGGGGCTGCGGGCTTTCCTGCTGCCTTCAGCCTCCACACCACTCTTTCCCGCTTGGCGTCGCGCCAGGCACAAAAATGGCTATACGGCTGGAGATGGGTCCCCCGCCCAAGGAGCCAACAGGGAAAACTAGGCCTTGTTCTAAAGCTCTTTGGGAACCGCTTGTGTAGCCCCAAAGACCTGGGGGCTACAGGTATTTCTGCTGACTTCAGCCTCCACAGCACCCTTTCCACTTGGAGCCGCGCCAGGCACAAAAATGGCCATATGGCTGGAGATGGTTCCACCACCCAAGGAGCCAGCAGGGAAAACTATGCCTTGTTCTAAAGCTCTTTGGGAACCGCTTGCGTAACCCCACAGACCTGGGTGCTGCGGGCTGTCCTGCTGCCTTCAGCCTCGACACCACCCTTTCCCTCTTGGTGCCACGCCAGGCACAAAAACAGCCATACGGCTGGAGATGGGTCCCCCGCCCAAAGAGCCAGCAGGGAAAACTACGCCTTGTTCTAAAGCTCTTTGGGAACCGCTTGCGTAGCCCCACAGACCTGGGGGCTGCGGGCTTTCCTGCTGCCTTCAGCCTTGACATGACCATTTCCCACTTGGTGCCGCGCCAGGCACAAAAATGGCTATACGGCTGAAGATAGGTCCCCGGCCCAAGGAGCCAGCAGGAAAAACTAGGCCTTGTTCTAAAGCTCTTTGGGAACCGCTTGCGTAGCCCCACAGACCTGGGGGCTGCGGTCCTTTCTGCTGCCTTCAGCCTCGAAACCACCCTTTCAAACTTGGCGCCGCGCCAGGCACAAAAATGGCCATACGGCTAGATATGGGTCCCCCGCCCAAGGAGCCAGCAGGGAAAACTATGCCTTCTTCTAAAGCTCTTTGGGAACCTCTTGCGTAGCCCCACAGACCTGGGGGCTGCGGGCTTTTCTGCTGCCTTCAGCCACCACACCACACTTTCCCAATTGGCGCCGCGCCAGGCACAAAAACAGCCATACGGCTGGAGATGCGTCCCTCGCCGAAAGAACCAGCAGGGAAAACTAGGCCTTCTTCAAAGCTCTTAGGGAACCGCTTGCGTAGCCCCACAGACCTGGGGCTGCGAGCTTTCCTGCTGCCTTCAGCCTCGACACCACCCTTTCCCACTTGGCGCCGCGCCAGGCACAAAAACGGCCATACGGCTGGAGATGGGTCCCCCGCCCAAGGAGCCAGCAGGGAAAACTATGCCGTGTTCTGAAGCTCTATGGGAACCGCGTGCATAGCCCCACAGACCTGGGGGCTGCGGGCTTTCCTGCTGCCTTCAGCCTCGACATCTCCCTTTCCCACTTGCCGCCGCGCCAGGGGCAAAAATGGCAATACGGCTGGAGATGGGTCCCCCGCCAAAGGAGCCAGCAGGGAAAACTAGGCCTTGTTCTAAAGCTCTTAGGGAACCTCTTGCGTAGCCCCACAGACCTGGGGGCTGCGGGCTTTCCTGCTGCCTTCAGCCTCGACACCACCCTTTCCCACTTGGCGCCGCACCAGGCACAAAAATGGCCATACGGCTGGAGATGTGTCCCCCGCCCAAAGACCCAGAGGGGAAAACTAGACCTTGTTCTAAAGCTCTTTGGGAACCGCTTGCGTAGCACCCACAGACCTGGGGGCTGCATGCTTTCCTGCTGCCTTCAGCCTCAATACTACGCTTTCCCACTAGGTGTTGCTCCAGGCCCAAAAATGGCCATACGGCTGGAGAAGGGTCCCCCGCCCAAGGAGCCAGCAGGGAAAACTAAGCCTTGTTCTAAAGCTCTTTGGGAACCGCTTGCGTAGCCCCCCAGAACTGGGGATGCGAGCTTTCCTGCTGCCTTCAGCCTTGACACCACCCTTTCCCACTTGGCGCCGCGCCAGGCACAAAAATGGCCATACGGCTGGAGATGGGTCCCCCGCCCATGGAGCCAGCAGGGAAAACTAGGCCTTGTTCTAAAGCTCTTTGGGAACCGCTTGCGTAGCCCCACAGACCTGGGGGCTGCGGGCTTTCCTGCTGCCTTCTGCCTTGACATGACCCTTTGACACTTGGCCCCGCGCTAGCTCCAAAAATGGCCATACGGCTGGAGATGGGTCACACGCCCAAGGAGCCAGCAGGGAAAACTAGGCCTTGTTCTAAAGCTATTTGGGAACCGCTTGCGTAGCCCCACAGACCTGGGGGCTGCGGGCCTTCCTGCTGCCTTCAGCCTCGACACCACCCTTTCCCTCCTGTCGCCGCACCAGGCACAAAAATGGCCATATGGCTGGAGATGGGACGCCCGCACAAAGAGCCAGCAGGGAAAACTAGGCCTTGATCTAAAACTCTTTGGGAACCGCTTGCGTAGCCCCAAAGACCTGGGGGCTGCAGGTTTTTCTGCTGCCTTCAGCCTCAACACCACCCTTTCCCACTTGGCGCCGCGCCAGGCACAAAAATGGCCATACAGCTGGAGATGGTTCCCCCTCCCAAAGACTCAGCAGGGAAAAATAGGCCTTGTTCTAAAGCTCTTTGGGAACCGCTTGCGTAGCCCCACAGACCTGGGGGCTGCGGGCTTTCCTGCTGCCTTCAGCCTCGACATCACCCTTTCCCACTTGGCGCCGCGCCAGCGGCAAAAATGGCAATACGGCTGGAGATGGGTCCCCCGCCCAAGGAGCCAGCAGGGAAAACTATGCCTTGTTCTAAAGCTCTTAAGGAACTGCTTGCGTAGCCCCACAGACCTGGGGATGCGAGCTTTCCTGCTGCCTTCAGCCTTGACACCACCCTTTCCCACTTGGCGCCGCGCCAGGCACAAAAATGGCCATACGGCTGGAGATGGGTCCCCCGCACAACGAGCTAGCAGGGTAAAATAGCCCTTGTTCTAAAGCTCTTTGGGAACCGCTTGCATAGCCCCACAGACCTGGGGGCTGCGGGCTTTCCTGCTGCCTTCAGCCTCCACACCACCCTTTCCCACTTGGTGCCACGCCAGGCACAAAAACAGCCATACGGCTGGGGATGGGTCCCCCGCCCAAGGAGCCAGCAGGGAAAACTATGTCTTGTTCTAAAGCTCTTTGGGAACCACTTGCGTAGCCCCACAGACCTGGGGGCTGCGGGCTTTCCTGCTGCCTTCAGCCTCCACACCACTCTTTCCCGCTTGGCGTCGCGCCAGGCACAAAAATGGCTATACGGCTGGAGATGGGTCCCCCGCCCAAGGAGCCAACAGGGAAAACTAGGCCTTCTTCTAAAGCTCTTTGGGAACCGCTTGCGTAGCCCAACAGACCTGGGGGCTGCGGGCTTTTCTGCTGCCTTCAGCCTCCACACCACTCTTTCCCGCTTGGCGTCGCGCCAGGCACAAAAATGGCTATACGGCTGGAGATGGGTCCCCCGCCCAAGGAGCCAACAGGGAAAACTAGGCCTTGTTCTAAAGCTCTTTGGGAACCGCTTGTGTAGCCCCAAAGACCTGGGGGCTACAGGTATTTCTGCTGACTTCAGCCTCCACAGCACCCTTTCCACTTGGAGCCGCGCCAGGCACAAAAATGGCCATATGGCTGGAGATGGTTCCCCCACCCAAGGAGCCAGCAGGGAAAACTATGCCTTGTTCTAAAGCTCTTTGGGAACCGCTTGCGTAACCCCACAGACCTGGGTGCTGCGGGCTGTCCTGCTGCCTTCAGCCTCGACACCACCCTTTCCCTCTTGGTGCCACGCCAGGCACAAAAACAGCCATACGGCTGGAGATGGGTCCCCCGCCCAAAGAGCCAGCAGGGAAAACTACGCCTTGTTCTAAAGCTCTTTGGGAACCGCTTGCGTAGCCCCACAGACCTGGGGGCTGCGGGCCTTCCTGCTGCCTTCAGCCTCGACACCACCCTTTCCCTCCTGTCGCCGCACCAGGCACAAAAATGGCCATATGGCTGGAGATGGGACGCCCGCACAAAGAGCCAGCAGGGAAAACTAGGCCTTGATCTAAAACTCTTTGGGAACCGCTTGCGTAGCCCCAAAGACCTGGGGGCTGCAGGTTTTTCTGCTGCCTTCACCCTCAACACCACCCTTTCCCACTTGGCGCCGCGCCAGGCCCAAAAATGGCCATACAGCTGGAGATGGTTCCCCCTCCCAAAGACCCAGCAGGGAAAAATAGGCCTTGTTCTAAAGCTCTTTGGGAACCGCTTGCGTAGCCCCACAGACCTGGGGGCTGCGGGCTTTCCTGCTGCCTTCAGCCTCGACATCACCCTTTCCCACTTGGCGCCGCGCCAGCGGCAAAAATGGCAATACGGCTGGAGATGGGTCCCCCGCCCAAGGAGCCAGCAGGGAAAACTATGCCTTGTTCTAAAGCTCTTAAGGAACTGCTTGTGTAGCCCCACAGACCTGGGGATGCGAGCTTTCCTGCTGCCTTCAGCCTTGACACCACCCTTTCCCACTTGGCGCCGCGCCAGGCACAAAAATAGCCATACGGCTGGAGATGGGTCCCCCGCACAACGAGCTAGCAGGGTAAAATAGCCCTTGTTCTAAAGCTCTTTGGGAACCGCTTGCATAGCCCCACAGACCTGGGGGCTGCGGGCTTTCCTGCTGCCTTCAGCCTCCACACCACCCTTTCCCACTTGGTGCCACGCCAGGCACAAAAACAGCCATACGGCTGGGGATGGGTCCCCCGCCCAAGGAGCCAGCAGGGAAAACTATGTCTTGTTCTAAAGCTCTTTGGGAACCACTTGCGTAGCCCCACAGACCTGGGGGCTGCGGGCTTTCCTGCTGCCTTCAGCCTCCACACCACTCTTTCCCGCTTGGCGTCGCGCCAGGCACAAAAATGGCTATACGGCTGGAGATGGGTCCCCCGCCCAAGGAGCCAACAGGGAAAACTAGGCCTTCTTCTAAAGCTCTTTGGGAACCGCTTGCGTAGCCCAACAGACCTGGGGGCTGCGGGCTTTCCTGCTGCCTTCAGCCTCCACACCACTCTTTCCCGCTTGGCGTCGCGCCAGGCACAAAAATGGCTATACGGCTGGAGATGGGTCCCCCGCCCAAGGAGCCAACAGGGAAAACTAGGCCTTGTTCTAAAGCTCTTTGGGAACCGCTTGTGTAGCCCCAAAGACCTGGGGGCTACAGGTATTTCTGCTGACTTCAGCCTCCACAGCACCCTTTCCACTTGGAGCCGCGCCAGGCACAAAAATGGCCATATGGCTGGAGATGGTTCCCCCACCCAAGGAGCCAGCAGGGAAAACTATGCCTTGTTCTAAAGCTCTTTGGGAACCGCTTGCGTAACCCCACAGACCTGGGTGCTGCGGGCTGTCCTGCTGCCTTCAGCCTCAATACTACGCTTTCCCACTAGGTGTTGCACCAGGCCCAAAAATGGCCATACGGCTGGAGATGGGTCCCCCGCCCAAGGAGCCAGCAGGGAAAACTACGCCTTGTTCTAAAGCTCTTTGGGAACCGCTTGCGTAGCCCCACAGACCTGGGGGCTGCGGGCTTTCCTGCTGCCTTCAGCCTTGACATGACCATTTCCCACTTGGTGCCGCGCCAGGCACAAAAATGGCTATACGGCTGAAGATAGGTCCCCGGCCCAAGGAGCCAGCAGGAAAAACTAGGCCTTGTTCTAAAGCTCTTTGGGAACCGCTTGCGTAGCCCCACAGACCTGGGGGCTGCGGTCCTTTCTGCTGCCTTCAGCCTCGAAACCACCCTTTCAAACTTGGCGCCGCGCCAGGCACAAAAATGGCCATACGGCTAGATATGGGTCCCCCGCCCAAGGAGCCAGCAGGGAAAACTATGCCTTCTTCTAAAGCTCTTTGGGAACCTCTTGCGTAGCCCCACAGACCTGGGGGCTGCGGGCTTTTCTGCTGCCTTCAGCCACCACACCACACTTTCCCAATTGGCGCCGCGCCAGGCACAAAAATGGCCATATGGCTGGAGATGGTTCCCCCACCCAAGGAGCCAGCAGGGAAAACTATGCCTTGTTCTAAAGCTCTTTGGGAACCGCTTGCGTAACCCCACAGACCTGGGTGCTGCGGGCTGTCCTGCTGCCTTCAGCCTCGACACCACCCTTTCCCTCTTGGTGCCACGCCAGGCACAAAAACAGCCATACGGCTGGAGATGGGTCCCCCGCCCAAAGAGCCAGCAGGGAAAACTACGCCTTGTTCTAAAGCTCTTTGGGAACCGCTTGCGTAGCCCCACAGACCTGGGGGCTGCGGGCCTTCCTGCTGCCTTCAGCCTCGACACCACCCTTTCCCTCCTGTCGCCGCACCAGGCACAAAAATGGCCATATGGCTGGAGATGGGACGCCCGCACAAAGAGCCAGCAGGGAAAACTAGGCCTTGATCTAAAACTCTTTGGGAACCGCTTGCGTAGCCCCAAAGACCTGGGGGCTGCAGGTTTTTCTGCTGCCTTCAGCCTCAACACCACCCTTTCCCACTTGGCGCCGCGCCAGGCACAAAAATGGCCATACAGCTGGAGATGGTTCCCCCTCCCAAAGACCCAGCAGGGAAAAATAGGCCTTGTTCTAAAGCTCTTTGGGAACCGCTTGCGTAGCCCCACAGACCTGGGGGCTGCGGGCTTTCCTGCTGCCTTCAGCCTCGACATCACCCTTTCCCACTTGGCGCCGCGCCAGCGGCAAAAATGGCAATACGGCTGGAGATGGGTCCCCCGCCCAAGGAGCCAGCAGGGAAAACTATGCCTTGTTCTAAAGCTCTTAAGGAACTGCTTGCGTAGCCCCACAGACCTGGGGATGCGAGCTTTCCTGCTGCCTTCAGCCTTGACACCACCCTTTCCCACTTGGCGCCGCGCCAGGCACAAAAATGGCCATACGGCTGGAGATGGGTCCCCCGCACAACGAGCTAGCAGGGTAAAATAGCCCTTGTTCTAAAGCTCTTTGGGAACCGCTTGCATAGCCCCACAGACCTGGGGGCTGCGGGCTTTCCTGCTGCCTTCAGCCTCCACACCACCCTTTCCCACTTGGTGCCACGCCAGGCACAAAAACAGCCATACGGCTGGGGATGGGTCCCCCGCCCAAGGAGCCAGCAGGGAAAACTATGTCTTGTTCTAAAGCTCTTTGGGAACCACTTGCGTAGCCCCACAGACCTGGGGGCTGCGGGCTTTCCTGCTGCCTTCAGCCTCCACACCACTCTTTCCCGCTTGGCGTCGCGCCAGGCAAAAAAATGGCTATACGGCTGGAGATGGGTCCCCCGCCAAAGGAGCCAACAGGGAAAACTAGGCCTTGTTCTAAAGCTCTTTGGGAACCGCTTGCGTAGCCCAACAGACCTGGGGGCTGCGGGCTTTCCTGCTGCCTTCAGCCTCCACACCACTCTTTCCCGCTTGGCGTCGCGCCAGGCACAAAAATGGCTATACGGCTGGAGATGGGTCCCCCGCCCAAGGAGCCAACAGGGAAAACTAGGCCTTGTTCTAAAGCTCTTTGGGAACCGCTTGTGTAGCCCCAAAGACCTGGGGGCTACAGGTATTTCTGCTGACTTCAGCCTCCACAGCACCCTTTCCACTTGGAGCCGCGCCAGGCACAAAAATGGCCATATGGCTGGAGATGGTTCCCCCACCCAAGGAGCCAGCAGGGAAAACTATGCCTTGTTCTAAAGCTCTTTGGGAACCGCTTGCGTAACCCCACAGACCTGGGTGCTGCGGGCTGTCCTGCTGCCTTCAGCCTCGACACCACCCTTTCCCTCTTGGTGCCACGCCAGGCACAAAAACAGCCATACGGCTGGAGATGGGTCCCCCGCCCAAAGAGCCAGCAGGGAAAACTACGCCTTGTTCTAAAGCTCTTTGGGAACCGCTTGCGTAGCCCCACAGACCTGGGGGCTGCGGGCTTTCCTGCTGCCTTCAGCCTTGACATGACCATTTCCCACTTGGTGCCGCGCCAGGCACAAAAATGGCTATACGGCTGAAGATAGGTCCCCGGCCCTAGGAGCCAGCAGGAAAAACTAGGCCTTGTTCTAAAGCTCTTTGGGAACCGCTTGCGTAGCCCCACAGACCTGGGGGCTGCGGTCCTTTCTGCTGCCTTCAGCCTCGAAACCACCCTTTCAAACTTGGCGCCGCGCCAGGCACAAAAATGGCCATACGGCTAGATATGGGTCCCCCGCCCAAGGAGCCAGCAGGGAAAACTATGCCTTCTTCTAAAGCTCTTTGGGAACCTCTTGCGTAGCCCCACAGACCTGGGGGCTGCGGGCTTTTCTGCTGCCTTCAGCCACCACACCACACTTTCCCAATTGGCGCCGCGCCAGGCACAAAAACAGCCATACGGCTGGAGATGCGTCCCTCGCCGAAAGAACCAGCAGGGAAAACTAGGCCTTCTTCAAAGCTCTTAGGGAACCGCTTGCGTAGCCCCACAGACCTGGGGCTGCGAGCTTTCCTGCTGCCTTCAGCCTCGACACCACCCTTTCCCACTTGGCGCCGCGCCAGGCACAAAAACGGCCATACGGCTGGAGATGGGTCCCCCGCCCAAGGAGCCAGCAGGGAAAACTATGCCGTGTTCTGAAGCTCTATGGGAACCGCGTGCATAGCCCCACAGACCTGGGGGCTGCGGGCTTTCCTGCTGCCTTCAGCCTCGACATCTCCCTTTCCCACTTGCCGCCGCGCCAGGGGCAAAAATGGCAATACGGCTGGAGATGGGTCCCCCGCCAAAGGAGCCAGCAGGGAAAACTAGGCCTTGTTCTAAAGCTCTTAGGGAACCTCTTGCGTAGCCCCACAGACCTGGGGGCTGCGGGCTTTCCTGCTGCCTTCAGCCTCGACACCACCCTTTCCCACTTGGCGCCGCACCAGGCACAAAAATGGCCATACGGCTGGAGATGTGTCCCCCGCCCAAAGACCCAGAGGGGAAAACTAGACCTTGTTCTAAAGCTCTTTGGGAACCGCTTGCGTAGCCCCCCAGAACTGGGGATGCGAGCTTTCCTGCTGCCTTCAGCCTTGACACCACCCTTTCCCACTTGGCGCCGCGCCAGGCACAAAAATGGCCATACGGCTGGAGATGGGTCCCCCGCCCATGGAGCCAGCAGGGAAAACTAGGCCTTGTTCTAAAGCTATTTGGGAACCGCTTGCGTAGCCCCACAGACCTGGGGGCTGCAGGCTTTTCTGCTGCCTTCAGACTCAAAACCGCCCTTTCCACTTGGCGCCGCGCCAGGCACAAAAATGGCCTTACAGCTGGAGATGGGTCCCCCGCACAACGAGCTAGCAGGTTAAAATAGGCCTTGTTCTAAAGCTCTTTGGGAACCGCTTGCGCAGCCCCACAGACCTGGGGGCTGCGGGCTTTCCTGCTGCCTTCAGCCTCGACAACACCCTTTCCCACTTGGCGTCGCGCCAGGCACAAAAATGGCCATATGGCTGGAGATGGGTCGCCCACACAAGGAGCCAGCAGGGAAAACTAGGCCTTGTTCTAAAGCTCTTAGGGAACCTCTTGCGTAGCCCCACAGACCTGGGGGCTGCGGGCTTTCCTGCTGCCTTCAGCCTCGACACCACCCTTTCCCACTTGGCGCCGCACCAGGCACAAAAATGGCCATACGGCTGGAGATGTGTCCCCCGCCCAAAGACCCAGAAGGGAAAACTAGGCCTTGTTCTAAAGCTCTTTGGGAACCGCTTGCGTAGCACCCACAGACCTGGGGGCTGCAGGCTTTCCTGCTGCCTTCAGCCTCAATACTACGCTTTCCCACTAGGTGTTGCTCCAGGCCCAAAAATGGCCATACGGCTGGAGATGGGTCCCCCGCCCAAGGAGCCAGCAGGGAAAACTATGCCTTCTTCTAAAGCTCTTTGGGAACCGCTTGCGTAGCCCCCACAGACCTGGGGGCTGCAGGCTTTCCTGCTGCCTTCAGCCTCAATACTACGATTTCCCACTAGGTGTTGCTCCAGGCCCAAAAATGGCCATACGGCTGGAGATGGGTCCCCCGCCCAAGGAGCCAGCAGGGAAAACTAGGCCTTGTTCTAAAGCTCTTAGGGAACCGCTTGCGTAGCCCCACAGACCTGGGGGCTGCCGGCTTTCCTGCTGCCTTCAGCCTCGACACCACCCTTTCCCACTTGGCGCCGCACCAGGCACAAAAATGGCCATACGGCTGGAGATGTGTCCCCCGCGCAAAGACCCAGAAGGGAAAACTAGGCCTTGTTCTAAAGCTCTTTGGGAACCGCTTGCGTAGCACCCACAGACCTGGGGGCTGCAGGCTTTCCTGCTGCCTTCAGCCTCAATACTACGCTTTCCCACTAGGTGTTGCTCCAGGCCCAAAAATGGCCATACGGCTGGAGATGGGTCCCCCGCCCAAGGAGCCAGCAGGGAAAATTACGCCTTGTTCTAAAGCTCTTAGGGAACCACTTGCGTAGCCCCACAGACTTGGGGGCTGCGGGCTTTCCTGCTGCCTTCATCCTCCACACCACCCTTTCCCACTTGGTGTCGCGCCAGGCACAAAAATGGCCATATGGCTGGAGATGGGTCCCCCGCCCGAGGAGCCAGCAGGGAAAACTATGTCTTGTTCTAAAGCTCTTTGGGAACCGCTTGCGTAGCCCCACAGACCTGGGGGCTGCGGGCTTTTCTGCTGCCTTCAGCCTCCACACCACACTTTCCCAATTGGCGCCGCGCCAGGCACATAAACAGCCATACGGCTGGAGATGCGTCCCACGCCAAAACAACCAGCAGGGAAAACTAGGCCTTCTTCAAAGATTTTTGGGAAACGATTGCGTAGCCCTACAGACCTGGGTGCTGCAGGTATTTCTGCTGCCTTCAGCCTCGACACCACCCTTTCCACTTGGCGCCGCGCTAGGCACAAAAATGGCCATACGGCTGGAGATGGTTCCCCAGCCCAAAGACCCAGCAGGGAAAACTATGCCTTGTTCTAAAGCTCTTTGGGAACCGCTTGCTTAGCACCCACAGACGTGGGGGCTGCAGGCTTTCCTGCTGCCTTCAACCTCAATATTACGCTTTCCCACTAGGTGTCGCTCCAGGCACAAAAACAGCCATACGGCTGGAGATGGGTCCCCCGCCCAAGGAGCCAGCAGGGAAAACTAGGCCTTGTTCTAAAGCTATTTGGGAACCGCTTGCGTAGCCCCACAGACCTGGGGGCTGCAGGCCTTCCTGCTGCCTTCAGCCTCGACACCACCCTTTCACTCCTGTCGCCGCACCAGGCACAAAAATGGCCATATGGCTGGAGATGGGACGCCCGCACAAAGAGCCAGCAGGGAAAACTAGGCCTTGATCTAAAACTCTTTGGGAACCGCTTGCGTAGCCCCAAAGACCTGGGGGCTGCAGGTTTTTCTGCTGCCTTCAGCCTCGACACCACCCTTTCCCACTTGGCGCCGCGCCAGGCACAAAAATGGCCATACAGCTGGAGATGGTTCCCCCTCCCAAAGACCCAGCAGGCAAAAATAGGCCTTGTTCTAAAGCTCTTTGGGAACCGCTTGCGTAGCCCCACAGACCTGGGGGCTGCGGGCTTTCCTGCGGCCTTCAGCCTCGACACCACCCTTTCCCACTTCGTGCCACGCCAGACACAAAAACAGCCATACGGCTGGAGATGGGTCCCCCGCCCAAAGAGCCAGCAGGGAAAACTATGCCTTGTTCTAAAGCTCTTTGGGAACCGCTTGCGTAGCCCCCCAGAACTGGGGGCTGCAAGCTTTCCTGCTGCCTCAGCCTCCACACCACCCTTTCCCACTTGGTGCCACGCCAGGCACAAAAACAGCCATACGGCTGGAGATGGGTCCCCCGCCCAAAGAGCCAGCAGGGAAAAGTATGCCTTGTTCTAAAGCTCTTTGGGAACCACTTGCGTAGCCCCACAGACCTGGGGGCTGCGGGCTTTCCTGCTGCCTTCAGCCTTGACATGACCAATTCCCACTTGGTGCCACACCAGGCACAAAAATGCCTATACGGCTGAAGATAGGTACCCCGCCCAAGGAGCCAGCAGGGAAAACTAGGCCTTGTTCTAAAGCTATTTGGGAACCTCTTGCCTAGCCCCAGAGACCTGGGGGCTGCGGGCTTTCCTGCTGCCTTCAGCCTCGACACCACCGTTTCCCACTTGGTGCGGCACCAGGCACAAAAATGGCCATATGGCTGGACATGGGTCGCCCGCACAAGGAGCCAGAAGGGAAAACTATGCCTTGTTCTAAAGCTCTTTGGGAACCACTTGCGTAGCCCCACAGACCTGGGGGCTGCAGGTTTTTCTGCTGCCTTCAGCCTCGACACCACCCTTTCCCACTTGGCGCCGCACCAGGCACAAAAATGGTCATACAGCTGGAGATGGTTCCCCCGCCCAAAGACACGGCAGGGAAAACTAGGCCTTGTTCTAAAGCTATTTGGGAATCGCTTGCGTAGCCCCAAAGACCTGGGGGCTGCAGGCTTTTCTGCTGCCTTGGGCCTCAAAACCGCCCTTTCCACTTAGCGCCGCGCCAGGCACAAAAATGGCCATACAGCTGGAGATGGGTCCCCCGTTCAAGGAGCTCGCAGGGTAAACTAGGCCTTATTCTAAAGCTCTTTGGGAACCGCTTGCATAGCCCCACAGACCTGGGGGCTGCGGGCTTTCCTGCTGCCTTCAGCCTCAAAACCACCCTTTCACACTTGGTGCCACGCCAGGCACAAAAACAGCCATACGGCTGGAGATGGGTCCCCCGCCCAAAATACCCAGCAGGGAAAACAATGCCTTCTTCTAAAGCTCTTTGGGAACCGCTTGCGTAGCCCCACAGACCTGGGGGCTGAGGGCTTTCCTGCTGCCTTCAGCCTCGACACCACCCTTTCCCACTTGGCGCCGCGCCAGGCACAAAAATGGCTATACGGCTGGAGATGGGTCCCCCGCCCGAGGAGCCAGCACTAAAAACTATGTCTTGTTCTAAAGCTCTTTGGGAACCGCTTGCGTAGCCCCACAGACCTGGGGGCTGCGGGCTTTCCTGCTGTCTTCAGCCTCGACAACACCCTTTCCCACTTGGCGTCGCGCCAGGCACAAAAATGGCCATATGGCTGGAGATGGGTCGCCCGCACAAGGAGCCAGCAGGGAACACAATGCCTTCTTCTAAAGCTCTTTGGGAACCGCTTCCGTAGCCCCACAGAGCTGGGGGCTGCGGGCTTTCCTGCTGCCTTCAGCCTCCACACCACTCTTTCCCACTTGGCGTCGCGCCAGGCACAAAAATGCCTATACGGCTGGAGATGGGTCCCCCGCCCAAGGAGCCAACAGGGAAAACTAGGCCGTATTCTAAAGTTCTTTGGGAACCGCTTGCGTAGCCCCACAGACCTGGGGGCTGCGGGCTTTTCTGCTGCCTTCAGCCTCCACACCACACTTTCCCAATTGGCGCCGCGCCAGGCACAAAAACAGCCATACGGCTGGAGCTGCGTCCCACGCCGAAACAACCAGCAGGGAAAACTAGGCCTTCTTCAAAGATTTTTGGGAAACGATTGCGTAGCCCTACAGACCTGGGTGCTGCAGGTATTTCTGCTGCCTTCAGCCTCGACAACACCCTTTCCCACTTGGCGCCGCGCTAGGCACAAAAATGGCCATACGGCTGGAGATGGTTCCCCAGCCCAAAGACCCAGCAGGGAAAACTATGCCTTGTTCTAAAGCTCTTTGGGAACCGCTTGCGTAGCACCCACAGACCTGGGGGCTGCAGGCTTTCCTGCTGCCTTCAACCTCAATATTACGCTTTCCCACTAGGTGTCGATCCAGGCACAAAAACAGCCATACGGCTGGAGATGGGTCCCCCGCCCAACGAGCCAGCAGGGAAAACTATGCCTTGTTCTAAAGCTATTTGGGAACCGCTTGCGTAGCCCCACAGACCTGGGGGCTGCGGGCCTTCCTGCTGCCTTCAGCCTCGACACCACCCTTTCCCTCCTGTCGCCGCACCAGGCACAAAAATGGCCATATGGCTGGAGATGGGTCGCCCGCACAAGGAGCCAGCAGGGAAAACTAGGCCTTGATCTAAAACTCTTTGGGAACCGCTTGCGTAGCCCCAAAGACCTGGGGGCTGCAGGTTTTTCTGCTGCCTTCAGCCTCGACACCACCCTTTCCCACTTGGCGCCGCGCCAGGCACAAAAATGGCCATACAGCTGGAGATGGTTCCCCCTCCCAAAGACCCAGCAGGCAAAAATAGGACTTGTTCTAAAGCTCTTTGAGAACCGCTTGCGTAGCCCCACAGACCTGGGGGCTGCGGGCTTTCCTGCTGCCTTCAGCCTCGAAATCACCCTTTCCCACTTGGCGCCGCGCCAGGAGCAAAAATGGCCATACGGCTGGAGATGGGTCCCCCGCACAAGGAGCCAGCAGGGAAAACTAAGCCTTGTTCTAAAGCTCTTTGGGAACCGCTTGCGTAGCCCAACAGACCTGGGGGCTGCAAGCTTTCCTGCTGCCTTCAGCCTCCACACCACCCTTTCCCACTTGGCGTCGCGCCAGGCACAAAAATGGCCATATGGCTGGAGATGGGTTCCCCGCACAAGGAGCCAGCAGGGAAAACTAGGCCTTGTTATAAAGCTCTTTGGGAACCGCTTGCGTAGGCCCACAGACCTGAGGGCTGCGGGCTTTCCTGCTGCCTTCACCCTCCACACCACCCTATCCCACTTGGTGCCACGCCAGGTACAAAAACAGCCATACGGCTGGAGATGCGTCCCACGCCGAAAGAACCAGCAGGGAAAACTAGGCTTTCTTCAAAGCTCTTTGGGAACCGCTTGCGTAGCCCCACAGACGTGGGGGCTGCGGGCTTTCCTGCTGCCTTCAGCCTCAAAAACACCATTTCCCACTTGGCGCCGCACCAGGCCCAAAAATGGCTATACGGCTGGAGATGGGTCCCCCACCCAAGGAGCCAGGAGGGAAAACTATGCCTTGTTCTAAAGCTCTTTGGGAACCGCTTGCGTAGACCCACAGACCTGAGGGCTGCGGGCTTTCCTGCTGCCTTCAGCCTCGACACCACCCTTTCCCACTTGGCGCCGCGCCAGGCACAAAAATGACCATACGTCTGGAGATGGGTCCCCCGCCCAAGGGGCCAGCAGGGAAAACTAGGCCTTGTTCTAAAGCTCTTTGGGAACCTCTTGCGGAACCCCACAGACCTGGGGGCTGCGGGCTTTCCTGCTGCCTTCAGCCTCCACACCACCCTTTCCCACTTGACGCCGCGCCAGGCACAAAAATGGCCATACGGCTGGAGATGGGTCCCCCGCCAAAGGAGCCAGCAGGGAAAACTATGCCTTGTTCTAAAGCTCTTTGGGAATCACTTGCGTAGCCCCACAGACCTGGGGGCTGCGGGCTTTCCTGCTGCCTTTAGCCTTGACATGACCATTTCCCACTTGGTGCCGCACCAGGCACAAAAATGCCTATACGGCTGAAGATAGGTCCCCCGCCCAAGGAGCCAGCAGGGAAAACTAGGCCTTGTTCTAAAGCTCTTTGGGAACCGCTTGCGTAGCCCCACAGACTTGGGGGCTGCGGGCTTTCCTGCTGCCTTCAGCCTCCACACAACCCTTTCCCACTTGGTGCCACGCCAGGCACAAAAACAGCCATACGGCTGGAGATGGGTCCCCCGCCCAAAGAGCCAGAAGGGAAAACTATGCCTTGTTCTAAATCTCTTTGGGAACCGCTTGCGTAGCCCCACAGACCTGGGGGCTGCGGGCCTTCCTGCTGCCTTCAGCCTCGACACCATCCTTTCCCACTTGGCATCACGCCAGGCACAAAAATGGCCATATGGCTGGAGATGGGTCCCCCTCACAAGGAGTCAGCAGGGAAAACAATGCCTTGTTCTAAAGCTCTTTGGGAACCGCTTGCGTAGCCCCACAGACCTGAGGGCTGCGGGCTTTCCTGCTGCCTTCACCCTCCACACCACGCTTTCCCACTTGGCGCCGCACCAGGCACAAAAATGGCCATACGGCTGGAGATGGGTCCCCCACCCAAGGAGCCAGCAGGGAAAACTATGCCTTGTTCTAAAGCTCTTTGGGAACCGCTTGCGTAGCCCCACAGACCTGGGGGCTGCGGGCTTTCCTGCTGCCTTCATCTTGACATGACCATTTCCCACTTGGTGCCGCACCAGTCACAAAAATGCCTATACGGCTGAATATAGTTCCCCCGCCCAAGGAGCCAGCAGGAAAAACTAGGCCTTGTTCTAAAGCTATTTGGGAAACTCTTGCGTAGCCCCACAGACCTGGGGGCTGCGGGCTTTCCTACTGCCTTAAGCCTCCACACCACCCATTCCCACTTGGCGCCGCACCAGGCACAAAAATGGCCATATGGCTGGAGATGGGTCGCCCGCACAAGGAGCCAGCAGGGAAAACTAGGCCTTGTTCTAAAGCTATTTGGGAAACTCTTGCGTAGCCCCACAGACCTGGGGGCTGCGGGCTTTCCTGCTGCCTTCAGCCTCGACACAACCCTTTCCCACTTGTTGCCGCGCCAGGCACAAAAATGGCCTTACAGCTGGAGATGGGTCCCCCGCCCAAAGACCCTGAAGGGAAAACTATGCCTTGTTCTAAAGCTCTTTGGGAACCGCTTGCGTAGCACCCACAGACCTGGGGGCTGCAGGCTTTCCTGCTGCCTTCAACGTCAATACTACGCTTTCCCACTAGGTGTCGCTCCAGGCCCAAAAATGGCCATACGGCTGGAGATGGGTCCCCCGCCCAAGGAACCAGCAAGGAAAACTATGCCTTGTTCTAAAGCTCTTTGGGAACCGCTTGCGTAGCCCCACAGACCTGGGGGCTGCGGGCTTTCCTGCTGCCTTCAGCCTCCACACCACCCTTTCCCACTTGGCGTAGCGCCAGGCACAAAAATGGCTATACGGTTGGAGATGGGTCTCCCGCCCAAGGAGCCAGCAGGGAAAACTAGGCCTTGTTCTAAAGCTCTTTGGGAACCGCTTGCGTAGCCCCAAAGACCTGGGGGCTGCAGGCTTTCCTGCTGCCTTCAGCCTCGACATCACCCTTTCCCACTTGGCGCCGCGCCTGGGGCAAAAATGGCAATACGGCTGGAGATGGGTCCCCCGCCCAAGGAGCCAGCAGGGAAAACTATGCCTTGTTCTAAAGCTCTTAGGGAACCGCTTGCGTAGCACCCACAGACCTGGGGGCTGCAGGCTTTCCTGCTGCCTTCAGCCTCAATACTACGCTTTCCCACTAGGTGTTGCTCCAGGCCCAAAAATGGCCATACGGCTGGAGATGTGTCCCCCGCCCAAAGACCCAGCAGGCAAAACTGGGCCTTGTTCTAAAGCTCTTAGGGAACCGCTTGCGTAGCCCCACAGACCTGGGGGCTGCGGGCTTTCCTGCTGCCTTCAGCCTCGAAATCACCCTTTCCCACTTGGCGCCGCGCCAGGAGCAAAAATGGCCATACGGCTGGAGATGGGTCCCCCGCACAAGGAGCCAGCAGGGAAAACTAAGCCTTGTTCTAAAGCTCTTTGGGAACCGCTTGCGTAGCCCCACAGACCTGGGGGCTGCGGGCTTTCCTGCTGCCTTCTGCCTTGACATGACCCTTTGACACTTGGCGCCGCGCTAGCTACAAAAATGTCCATACGGCTGGAGATGGGTCCCACGCCCAAAGAGCCAGCAGGGAAAACTATGCCTTGTTCTAAAGCGCTTTGGGAACCGCTTGCGTAGCCCACAGACCTGGGGGCTGCGGGCTTTCCTGCTGCCTTCAGCCTCGACACAACCCTTTCCCACTTGGTGCCGCGCCAGGCACAAAAATGGCCATATGGCTGGAAATGGGTCACCCGCCCAAGGATCCAGCAGGGAAAACTAGGCCTTGTTCTAAAGCTATTTGGAAATCGCTTGCGTAGCCCCAAAGACCTGGGGGCTGCAGGCTTTTCTGCTGCCTTCAGCCTCAAAACCGCCCTTTCCACTTGGCGCCGCGCCAGGCACAAAAATGGCCATACGGCTGGAGATGGGTCCCCCGCCCAAAGACGCAGAAGGGAAAACTATGCCTTGTTCTAAAGCTCTTTGGGAACCGCTTGCGTAGACCCACAGACCTGGGGGCTGCGGGCTTTCCTGCTGCCTTCAGCCTTGACATGACCATTTCCCACTTGGTGCCGCGCCAGGCACAAAAATGGCTATACGGCTGAAGATAGGTCCCCCGCCCAAGGAGCCAGCAGGAAAAACTAGGCCTTGTTCTAAAGCTCTTTGGGAACCGCTTGCGTAGCCCCACAGACCTGGGGGCTGCGGTCCTTTCTGCTGCCTTCAGCCTCGAAACCACCCTTTCAAACTTGGCGCCGCGCCAGGCACAAAAATGGCCATACGGCTAGATATGGCTCCCCCGCCCAAGGAGCCAGCAGGGAAAACTATGCCTTCTTCTAAAGCTCTTTGGGAACCGCTTGCGTAGCCCCACAGACCTGGGGGCTGCGGGCTTTTCTGCTGCCTTCAGCCTCCACACCACACTTTCCCAATTGGCGCCGCGCCAGGCAAAAAAACAGCCATACGGCTGGAGATGCGTCCCTCGCCGAAAGGACCAGCAGGGAAAACTAGGCCTTCTTCAAAGATCTTTGGGAAACGATTGCGTAGCCCTACAGACCTGGGTGCTGCAGGTATTTCTGCTGCCTTCAGCCTCGACACCACCCTTTCCCACTTTGCGCCGCGCTAGGCACAAAAATGGCCATACGGCTGGAGATGGATCCCCAGCCCAGAGACCCAGCAGGGAAAACTATGCCTTGTTCTGAAGCTCTTTGGGAACCGCTTGCGTAGCACCCACAGCCCTGGGGGCTGCAGGCTTTCCTGCTGCCTTCAACCTCAATATTACGCTTTCCCACTAGGTGTCGCTCCAGGCACAAAAATGGCCATAAGGCTAGATATGGGTCCCCCGCCCAAGGAGCCAGCAGGGAAAACTATGCCTTGTTCTAAAGCTATTTGGGAACCTCTTGCGTAGCCCCACAGAACTGGGGGCTGCGGGCCTTCCTGCTGCCTTCAGCCTCGACACCACCCTTTCCCTCTTGGCGCCGCACCAGGCACAAAAATGGCCATACGGCTGGAGATGGGTCCCCAGCCCAAAGACCCAGCAGGGAAAACTAGGCCTTGTTCTAAAGCTCTTTGGGAACCGCTTGCGTAGCACCCACAGACCTGGGGGCTGCAGGCTTTCCTGCTGCCTTCAACCTCAATATTACGCTTTCCCACTAGGTGTCGCTCCAGGCACAAAAATGGCCATAAGGCTAGACATGGGTCCCCCGCCCAAGGAGCCAGCAGGGAAAACTAAGCCTTGTTCTAAAGCTCTTAGGGAACTTCTTGCGTAGCCCCACAGACCTGGGGGCTGCGGGCCTTCCTGCTGCCTTCAGCCTCGACACCACCCTTTCCCACTTGGCGCCGCGCCAGTCACAAAAATGGCCATACGTCTGGACAATGGTCCCCCGCCCAAGGAGCCAGCAGGGAAAACTAGGCCTTGTTCTAAAGCTCTTTGGGAACCGCTTGCGTAGCCCCACAGACCTGGGGGCTGCGGGCTTTCCTGCTGCCTTCAGCCTCGACACAACCCTTTCCCACTTGGTGCCACGCCAGGCACAAAAACAGCCATACGGCTGGAGATGGGTCCCCAGCCCAAAGAGCCAGCAGGGAAAAGTATGCCTTGTTCTAAAGCTCTTTGGGAACCGCTTGCGTAGCCCCACAGACCTGGGGGCTGCGGGCTTTCCTGCTGCCTTCAGCCTCGACATCACCCTTTCCCACTTGGCGCCGCGCCAGGGGCAAAAATGGCAATACGGCTGGAGATGGGTCCCCCGCCCAAGGAGCCAGCAGGGAAAACTAGGCCTTGTTCTAAAGCTCTTAGGGAACCTCTTGCGTAGCCCCACAGACCTGGGGGCTGCGGGCTTTCCTGCTGCCTTCAGCCTCGACACCACCCTTTCCCACTTGGCGCCGCACCAGGCACAAAAATGGCCATACGGCTGGAGATGTGTCCCCCGCCCAAAGACCCAGAAGGGAAAACTAGGCCTTGTTCTAAAGCTCTTTGGGAACCGCTTGCGTAGCACCCACAGACCTGGGGGCTGCAGGCTTTCCTGCTGCCTTCAGCCTCAATACTACGCTTTCCCACTAGGTGTTGCTCCAGGCCCAAAAATGGCCATACGGCTGGAGATGGGTCCCCCGCCCAAGGAGCCAGCAGGGAAAACTATGCCTTGTTCTAAAGCTCTTAAGGAACCGCTTGCGTAGCCCCACAGACCTGGGGATGCGAGCTTTCCTGCTGCCTTCAGCGTTGACACCACCCTTTCCCACTTGGCGCCGCGCCAGGCACAAAAATGGCCATACGGCTGGAGATGGGTCCCCCGCACAACGAGCTAGCAGGGTAAAATAGGCCTTGTTCTAAAGCTCTTTGGGAACCGCTTGCATAGACCCACAGACCTGGGGGCTGCGGGCTTTCCTGCTGCCTTCAGCCTCCACACCACCCTTTCCCACTTGGTGCCACGCCAGGCACAAAAACAGCCATACGGCTGGGGATGGGTCCCCCGCCCAAGGAGCCAGCAGGGAAAACTATGTCTTGTTCTAAAGCTCTTTGGGAACCTCTTGCGTAGCCCCACAGACCTGGGGGCTGCGGGCTTTCCTGCTGCCTTCAGCCTCGACAACACCCTTTCCCACTTGGCGTCGCGCCAGGCACAAAAATGGCCATATGGCTGGAGATGGGTCGCCCACACAAGGAGCCAGCAGGGAAAACAATGCCTTCTTCTAAAGCTCTTTGGGAACCGCTTGCGTAGCCCAACAGACCTGGGGGCTGTGGGCTTTCCTGCTGCCTTCAGCCTCCACACCACTCTTTCCCACTTGGCGTCGCGCCAGGCACAAAAATGGCTATACGGCTGGAGATGGGTCCCCCGCCCAAGGAGCCAGCAGGGAAAACTAGGCCTTCTTCTAAAGCTCTTTGGGAACCGCTTCCGTAGCCCCAAAGACCTGGGGGCTACAGGTATTTCTGCTGCCTTCAGCCTCGACACCACCCTTTCCACTTGGCGTCGCGCCAGGCACAAAAACAGCCATACGGCTGGAGATGGGTCCCCCGCCCAAGGAGCCAACAGGGAAAACTATGCCTTGTTCTGAAGCTCTTTGGGAACCGCTTGCATAGCACCCACAGACCTGGGGGCTGCAGGCTTTCCTGCTGCCTTCAACCTCAATATTACGCGTTCCCACTAGGTGTCGCTCCAGGCCCAAAAATGGCCATAAGGCTAGATAAGGGTCCCCCGCCCAAGGAGCCAGCAGGGAAAACTATGCCTTGTTCTAAAGCTATTTGGGAACCTCTTGCGTAGCCCCACAGACCTGGGGGCTGCGGGCCTTCCTGCTGCCTTCAGCCTCGACAACACCCTTTCCCTTTTGGCGCCGCACCAGGCACAAAAATGGCCATACGGCTGGAGATGGGTCCCCCGCCCAAAGAGCCAGCACGGAAAACTATGCCTTGTTCTAAAGCTCTTTGGGAACCGCTTGCGTAGCCCCACAGACCTGGGGGCTGCAGGCTTTCCTGCTGCCTTCTGCCTTGACATGACCCTTTGCCACTTGGCGCCGCGCTAGCTACAAAAATGGCCATACGGCTGGAGATGGGTCCCACGCCCAAAGAGCCAGCAGGGAAAACTATGCCTTGTTCTAATGCTCTTTGGGATCCGCTTGCGTAGCACCCACAGACCTGAGGGCTGCAGGCTTTCCTGCTGCCTTCAACCACAATATTATGCTTTCCCACTAGGTGTCGCTCCAGGCACAAAAATGGCCATAAGGCTAGATATGGGTCCCCCGCCTAAGGAGCCAGCAGGGAAAAATATGCCTTGTTTTAAAGCTATTTGGGAACCTCTTGCGTAGCCCCACAGACCTGGGGGCTGCGGGCCTTCCTGTTGCCTTCAGCCTCGACACCACCCTTTCCCACTTGGCGCCGCACCAGGCACAAAAATGGCCATATGGCTGGAGATGGGTCCCCCGCACAAGGAGCCAGCAGGGAAAAATAGGCCTTGATCTAAATCTCTTTGGGAACCGCTTGCGTAGCCCCAAAGACCTGGGGGCTGCAGGTTTTTCTGCTGCCTTCAGCCTCGACACCACCCTTTCCCACTTGGCGCCACGCCAGGCACAAAAATGGCCATACAGCTGGAGATGGTTCCCCCTCCCAAAGACCCAGCAGGCAAAAATAGGCCTTGTTCTAAAGCTCTTTGGGAACCGCTTGCGTAGCCCCACAGACCTGGGGGCTGCGGGCTTTCCTGCTGCCTTCAGCCTCGACACAACCCTTTCCCACTTGGTGCCACGCCAGGCACAAAAACAGCCATACGGCTGGAGATGGGTCCCCAGCCCAAAGAGCCAGCAGTAAAAACTAGGCCTTGTTCTAAAGCTCTTTGGGAACCGCTTGCGTAGCCCAACAGACCTGGGGGCTGCGGGCTTTCCTGCTGCCTTCAGCCTCGACATCACCCTTTTCCACTTGGCGCCGCGCCAGGGGCAAAAATGGCAATACGGCTGGAGATGGGTCCCCCGCCCAAGATGCCAGCAGGGAAAACTAGGCCTTGTTCTAAAGCTATTAGGGAACCTCTTGCGTAGCCCCACAGACCTGGGGGCTGCGGGCTTTCCTGCTGCCTTCAGCCTCGACACCACCCTTTCCCACTTGGCGCCGCGCCAGGCACAAAAATGGCCATACGGCTGGAGATGTGTCCCCCGCCCAAAGACCCAGGAGGGAAAACTAGGCCTTGTTCTAAAGCTCTTTGGGAACCGCTTGCGTAGCACCCACAGACCTGGGGGCTGCAGGCTTTCCTGCTGCCTTCAGCCTCAATACTACGCTTTCCCACTAGGTGTTGCTCCAGGCCCAAAAATGGCCATACGGCTGGAGATGGGTCCCCCGCCCAAGGAGCCAGCAGGGAAAACTATGCCTTGTTCTAAAGCTCTTAGGGAACCGCTTGCGTAGCCCCACAGACCTGGGGCTGCGAGCTTTCCTGCTGCCTTCAGCCTCGACACCACCCTTTCCCACTTGGCGCCGCGCCAGGCACAAAAATGGCCATACGGCTGGAGATGGGTCCCCCGCCCAAGGAGCCAGCAGGGAAAACTAAGCCTTGTTCTAAAGCTCTTTGGGAACCGCTTGCGTAGCCCCAAAGACCTGGGGGCTGTGGGCCTTCCTGCTGCCTTCAGCCTTGACACCACCCTTTCCCACTTGGCGCCGCGCCAGTCACAAAAATGGCCATACGTCTGGACAATGGTCCACCGCCAAAGGAGCCAGCAGGGAAAACTAGGCCTTGTTCTAAAGCTCTTTGGGAACCGCTTGCGTAGCCCCACAGACCTGGGGGCTGCAGGCTTTCCTGCTGCCTTCTGCCTTGACATGACCCTTTGCCACTTGGCGCCGCGCTAGCTACAAAAATGGCCATACGGCTGGAGATGGGTCCCACGCCCAAAGAGCCAGCAGGGAAAACTATGCCTTGTTCTAAAGCTCTTTGGCAACCGCTTGCGTAGCACCCACAAACCTGAGGGCTGCAGGCTTTCCTGCTGCCTTCAACCTCAATATTATGCTTTCCCACTAGGTGTCGCTCCAGGCACAAAAATGGCCATATGGCTGGAGATGGGTCCCCCGCCCAAGGAGCCAGCAGGGAAAACTATGCCTTGTTCTAAAGCTCTTTGGGAACCGCTTGCGTAGCCCAACAGACCTGGGGGCTGCGGGCTTTCCTGCTGCCTTCAGCCTCGACACCACCCTTTCCCACTTGGCGCCGCACCAGGCACAAAAATGGCCATACGGCTGGAGATGGGTCCCCCGCCCAAAGACCCAGAAGGGAAAACTATGCCTTGTTCTAAAGCTCTTTGGGAACCGCTTGCGTAGCCCAACAGACCTGGGGGCTGCGGGCTTTCCTGCTGCCTTCAGCCTCGACACCACCCTTTCCCACTTGGCGCCGCGCCAGGCACAAATATGGCCATACGGCTGGAGATGGGTCCCCCGCCCAAGGAGCCAGCAGGGAAAACTAAGCCTTGTTCTAAAGCTCTTTGGGAACCGCTTGCGTAGCCCCAAAGACCTGGGGGCTGTGGGCCTTCCTGCTGCCTTCAGCCTTGACACCACCCTTTCCCACTTGGCGCCGCGCCAGTCACAAAAATGGCCATACGTCTGGACAATGGTCCCCCGCCAAAGGAGCCAGCAGGGAAAACTAGGCCTTGTTCTAAAGCTCTTTGGGAACCGCTTGCGTAGCCCCACAGACCTGGGGGCTGCAGGCTTTCCTGCTGCCTTCTGCCTTGACATGACCCTTTGCCACTTGGCGCCGCGCTAGCTACAAAAATGGCCATACGGCTGGAGATGGGTCCCACGCCCAAAGAGCCAGCAGGGAAAACTATGCCTTGTTCTAAAGCTCTTTGGGATCCGCTTGCGTAGCACCCACAGACCTGAGGGCTGCAGGCTTTCCTGCTGCCT
Source organism: Chroicocephalus ridibundus (assembly GCF_963924245.1). Classification (NCBI taxonomy): domain Eukaryota; kingdom Metazoa; phylum Chordata; class Aves; order Charadriiformes; family Laridae; genus Chroicocephalus; species Chroicocephalus ridibundus. The sequence goes on from NW_026961251.1 coordinate 103,221, forward strand.
TCAACCTCAATATTATGCTTTCCCACTAGGTGTCGCTACAGGCACAAAAATGGCCATAAGGCTAGATATGGGTCCCCCGCCCAAGGAGCCAGCAGGGAAAACTATGCCTTGTTCTAAAGCTCTTTGGGAACCGCTTGCGTAGCCCAACAGACCTGGGGGCTGCGGACTTTCCTGCTGCCTTCAGCCTCGACACCACCCTTTCCCACTTGGCGCCGCACCAGGCACAAATTGGCCATACGGCTGGAGATGTGTCCCCCGCCCAAAGACCCAGAAGGGAAAAATAGGCCTTGTTCTAAAGCTCTTTGGGAACCGCTTGCGTAGCACCCACAGACCTGGGGGCTGCAGGCTTTCCTGCTGCCTTCAGCCTCGACATCACCCTTTCCCACTTGGCGCCGCACCAGGCCCAAAAATGCCCATACGGCTGGAGATGGGTCCCCCGCCCAAGGAGCCAGCAGGGAAAACTATGCCTTGTTCTAAAGCTCTTAGGGAACCGCTTGCGTAGCCCCACAGACCTGGGGCTGCGAGCTTTCCTGCTGCCTTCAGCCTCGACACCACCCTTTCCCACTTGGCGCCGCGCCAGGCACAAAAATGGCCATACGGCTGGAGATGGGTCCCCCGCCCAAGGAGCCAGCAGGGAAAACTATGCCTTGTTCTAAAGCTCTTTGGGAACCGCTTGCGTAGCCCCAAAGACCTGGGGGCTGCAGGCTTTCCTGCTGCCTTCAGCCTCAATACTACGATTTCCCACTAGGTGTTGCTCCAGGCCCAAAAATGGCCATACGGCTGGAGATGGGTCCCCCGCCCAAGGAGCCAGCAGGGAAAACTATGCCGTGTTCTAAAGCTCTATGGGAACCGCTTGCGTAGCCCCACAGACCTGGGGGCTGCGGGCTTTCCTGCTGCCTTCAGCCTCGACATCACCCTTTCCCACTTGGCGCCGCGCCAGGCACAAAAATGGCCATACGGCTGGAGATGGGTCCCCCGGCCATGGAGCCAGCAGGGAAAACTAGGCCTTGTTCTAAAGCTCTTAGGGAACCTCTTGCGTAGCCCCACAGACCTGGGGGCTGCGGGCTTTCCTGCTGCCTTCAGCCTCGACACCACCCTTTCCCACTTGGCGCCGCACCAGGCACAAAAATGGCCATACGGCTGGAGATGTGTCCCCCGCCCAAAGACCCAGAAAGGAAAACTAGGCCTTGTTCTAAAGCTCTTTGGGAACCGCTTGCGTAGCACCCACAGACCTGGGGGCTGCAGGCTTTCCTGCTGCCTTCAGCCTCAATACTACGCTTTCCCACTAGGTGTTGCTCCAGGCCCAAAAATGGCCATACGGCTGGAGATGGGTCCCCCGCCCAAGGAGCCAGCAGGGAAAACTATGCTTTGTTCTAAAGCTCTTTGGGAACCGCTTGCGTAGCCCCAAAGACCTGGGGGCTGCAGGCTTTCCTGCTGCCTTCAGCCTCAATACTACGATTTCCCACTAGGTGTTGCTCCAGGCCCAAAAATGGCTATACGGATGGAGATGGGTCCCCCGCCCAAGGAGCCAGCAGGGAAAACTATGCCTTGTTCTAAAGCTCTTAGGGAACCGCTTGCGTATCCCCACAGACCTGGGGCTGCGAGCTTTCCTGCTGCCCTCAGCCGCGACACCACCCTTTCCCACTTGGCGCCGCGCCAGGCACAAAAATGGCCATACGGCTGGAGATGGGTCCCCCGCCCAAGGAGCCAGCAGGAAAAACTATGCCGTGTTCTAAAGCTCTATGGGAACCGCTTGCGTAGCCCCACAGACCTGGGGGCTGCGGGCTTTCCTGCTGCCTTCAGCCTCGACATCACCCTTTCCCACTTGGCGCCGCGCCAGGGGCAAAAATGGCAATACGGCTGGAGATGGGTCCCCCGCCCAAGGATACAGCAGGGAAAACTATGCCTTGTTCTAAAGTTATTAGGGAACCTCTTGCGTAGCCCCACAGACCTGGGGGCTGCGGGCTTTCCTGCTGCCTTCAGCCTCGACATCACCCTTTCCCACTTGGCGCCGCACCAGGCACAAAAATGGCCATACGGCTGGAGATGTGTCCCCCGCCCAAAGACCCAGAAGGGAAAACTAGGCCTTGTTCTAAAGTTCTTTGGGAACCGCTTGCGTAGCACCCACAGACCTGGGGGCTGCAGGCTTTCCTGCTGCCTTCAGCCTCAATACTACGCTTTCCCACTAGGTGTTGCTCCAGGCCCAAAAATGGCCATACGGCTGGAGATGGGTCCCCCGCCCAAGGAGCCAGCAGGGAAAACTAGGCCTTGTTCTAAAGCTCTTTGGGAACCTCTTGCGTAGCCCCACAGACCTGGGGGCTGCGGGCTTTCCTGCTGCCTTCAGCCTCGACACCACCCTTTCCCACTTGGCGCCGCACCAGGCACAAAAATGGCCATACGGCTGGAGATGTGTCCCCCGCCCAAAGACCCAGAAGGGAAAACTAGGCCTTGTTCTAAAGCTCTTTGGGAACCGCTTGCGTAGCACCCACAGACCTGGGGGCTGCAGGCTTTCCTGCTGCCTTCAGCCTCAATACTACGCTTTCCCACTAGGTGTTGCACCAGGCCCAAAAATGGCCATACGGCTGGAGATGGGTCCCCCGCCCAAGGAGCCAGCAGGGAAAACTATGCCTTGTTCTAAAGCTCTTTGGGAACCGCTTGCGTAGCCCCAAAGACCTGGGGGCTGCAGGCTTTCCTGCTGCCTTCAGCCTCAATACTACGATTTCCCACTAGGTATTGCTCCAGGCCCAAAAATGGCTATACGGCTGGAGATGGGTCCCCCGCCCAAGGAGCCAGCAGGGAAAACTAAGCCTTGTTCTAAAGCTCTTAGGGAACCGCTTGCGTAGCCCAACAGACCTGGGGCTGCGAGCTTTCCTGCTGCCTTCAGCCTCGACATCACCCTTTCCCACTTGGTGCCGCGCCAGGCACAAAAATGGCCATATGGCTGGAAATGGGTCACCCGCCCAAGGAGCCAGCAGGGAAAACTAGGCCTTGTTTTAAAGCTATTTGGGAATCGCTTGCGTAGCCCCAAAGACCTGGGGGCTGCAGGCTTTTCTGCTGCCTTCAGCCTCAAAACCGCCCTTTCCACTTGGCGCCGCGCCAGGCACAAAAACGGCCATACGGCTGGAGATGGGTCCCCCGCCCAAAGACCCAGAAAGTAAAACTATGCCTTGTTCTAAAGCTCTTTGGGAACCGCTTGCGTAGCCCCACAGACCTGGGGGCTGCGGGCTTTCCTGCTGCCTTCAGCCTTGACATGACCATTTCCCACTTGGCGCCGCGCCAGGCACAAAAATGGCCATACGGCTAGATATGGGTCCCCCGCCCAAGGAGCCAGCAGGGAAAACTATGACTTCTTCTAAAGCTCTTTGGGAACCTCTTGCGTAGCCCCACAGAACTGGGGGCTGCGGGCTTTTCTGCTGCCTTCAGCCTCCACACAACACTTTCCCAATTGGCGCCGCACCAGGCACAAAAACAGCCATACGGCTGGAGATGCGTCCCGCGCCGAAAGAACCAGCAGGGAAAACTAGGCCTTCTTCAAAGATCTTTGGGAAACGATTGCGTAGCCCTACAGACCTGGGTGGTGCAGGTATTTCTGCTGCCCTCAGCCTCGACACCACCCTTTCCCACTTGGCGCCGCGCCAGGCACAAAAATGGCCATACGGCTGGAGATGGGTCCCCCGCCCAAGGAGCCAGCAGGAAAAACTAGGCCTTGTTCTAAAGCTCTTTGGGAACCGCTTGCGTAGCACCCACAGACCTGGGGGCTGCAGGCTTTCCTGCTGCCTTCAGCCTCAATACTACGCTTTCCCACTAGGTGTTGCTCCAGGCCCAAAAATGGCCATACGGCTGGAGATGGGTCCCCCGCCCAAGGAGCCAGCAGGGAAAACTATGCCTTGTTCTAAAGCTCTTAGGGAACCGCTTGCATAGCCCCACAGACCTGGGGCTGCGAGCTTTCCTGCTGCCTTCAGCCTCGACACCACCCTTTCCCACTTGGCGCCGCGCCAGGCACAAAAATGGCCATACGGCTGGAGATGGGTCCCCCGCCCAAGGAGCCAGCAGGGAAAACTATGCCTTGTTCTAAAGCTCTTTGGGAACCGCTTGCGTAGCCCCAAAGACCTGGGGGCTGCAGGCTTTACTGCTGCCTTCAGCCTCAATACTACGATTTCCCACTAGGTGTTGCTCCAGGCCCAAAAATGCCCATACGGCTGGAGATGGGTCCCCCGCCCAAGGAGCCAGCAGGGAAAACTATGCCGTGTTCTAAAGCTCTATGGGAACGGCTTGCGTAGCCCCACAGACCTGGGGGCTGCGGGCTTTCCTGCTGCCTTCAGCCTCGACATCACCCTTTCCCACTTGGCGCCGCGCCAGGCACAAAAATGGCCATATGGCTGGAAATGGGTCACCCGCCCAAGGAGCCAGCAGGGAAAACTAGGCCTTGTTTTAAAGCTATTTGGGAATCGCTTGCGTAGCCCCAAAGACCTGGGGGCTGCAGGCTTTTCTGCTGCCTTCAGCCTCAAAACCGCCCTTTCCACTTGGCGCCGCGCCAGGCACAAAAACGGCCATACGGCTGGAGATGGGTCCCCCGCCCAAAGACCCAGAAAGTAAAACTATGCCTTGTTCTAAAGCTCTTTGGGAACCGCTTGCGTAGCCCCACAGACCTGGGGGCTGCGGGCTTTCCTGCTGCCTTCAGCCTCGACACCACCCTTTCCCACTTGGCGCCGCACCAGGCACAAAAATGGCCATACGGCTGGAGATGTGTCCCCCGCCCAAAGACCCAGAAGGGAAAACTAGGCCTTGTTCTAAAGTTCTTTGGGAACCGCTTGCGTAGCACCCACAGACCTGGGGGCTGCAGGCTTTCCTGCTGCCTTCAGCCTCAATACTACGCTTTCCCACTAGGTGTTGCTCCAGGCCCAAAAATGGCCATACGGCTGGAGATGGGTCCCCCGCCCAAGGAGCCAGCAGGGAAAACTATGCTTTGTTCTAAAGCTCTTTGGGAACCGCTTGCGTAGCCCCAAAGACCTGGGGGCTGCAGGCTTTCCTGCTGCCTTCAGCCTCAATACTACGATTTCCCACTAGGTGTTGCTCCAGGCCCAAAAATGGCTATACGGATGGAGATGGGTCCCCCGCCCAAGGAGCCAGCAGGGAAAACTATGCCTTGTTCTAAAGCTCTTAGGGAACCGCTTGCGTATCCCCACAGACCTGGGGCTGCGAGCTTTCCTGCTGCCCTCAGCCGCGACACCACCCTTTCCCACTTGGCGCCGCGCCAGGCACAAAAATGGCCATACGGCTGGAGATGGGTCCCCCGCCCAAGGAGCCAGCAGGAAAAACTATGCCGTGTTCTAAAGCTCTATGGGAACCGCTTGCGTAGCCCCACAGACCTGGGGGCTGCGGGCTTTCCTGCTGCCTTCAGCCTCGACATCACCCTTTCCCACTTGGCGCCGCGCCAGGGGCAAAAATGGCAATACGGCTGGAGATGGGTCCCCCGCCCAAGGATACAGCAGGGAAAACTATGCCTTGTTCTAAAGTTATTAGGGAACCTCTTGCGTAGCCCCACAGACCTGGGGGCTGCGGGCTTTCCTGCTGCCTTCAGCCTCGACATCACCCTTTCCCACTTGGCGCCGCACCAGGCACAAAAATGGCCATACGGCTGGAGATGTGTCCCCCGCCCAAAGACCCAGAAGGGAAAACTAGGCCTTGTTCTAAAGTTCTTTGGGAACCGCTTGCGTAGCACCCACAGACCTGGGGGCTGCAGGCTTTCCTGCTGCCTTCAGCCTCAATACTACGCTTTCCCACTAGGTGTTGCTCCAGGCCCAAAAATGGCCATACGGCTGGAGATGGGTCCCCCGCCCAAGGAGCCAGCAGGGAAAACTAGGCCTTGTTCTAAAGCTCTTTGGGAACCTCTTGCGTAGCCCCACAGACCTGGGGGCTGCGGGCTTTCCTGCTGCCTTCAGCCTCGACACCACCCTTTCCCACTTGGCGCCGCACCAGGCACAAAAATGGCCATACGGCTGGAGATGTGTCCCCCGCCCAAAGACCCAGAAGGGAAAACTAGGCCTTGTTCTAAAGCTCTTTGGGAACCGCTTGCGTAGCACCCACAGACCTGGGGGCTGCAGGCTTTCCTGCTGCCTTCAGCCTCAATACTACGCTTTCCCACTAGGTGTTGCACCAGGCCCAAAAATGGCCATACGGCTGGAGATGGGTCCCCCGCCCAAGGAGCCAGCAGGGAAAACTATGCCTTGTTCTAAAGCTCTTTGGGAACCGCTTGCGTAGCCCCAAAGACCTGGGGGCTGCAGGCTTTCCTGCTGCCTTCAGCCTCAATACTACGATTTCCCACTAGGTGTTGCTCCAGGCCCAAAAATGGCTATACGGCTGGAGATGGGTCCCCCGCCCAAGGAGCCAGCAGGGAAAACTATGCCTTGTTCTAAAGCTCTTAGGGAACCGCTTGCGTAGCCCAACAGACCTGGGGCTGCGAGCTTTCCTGCTGCCTTCAGCCTCGACATCACCCTTTCCCACTTGGTGCCGCGCCAGGCACAAAAATGGCCATATGGCTGGAAATGGGTCACCCGCCCAAGGAGCCAGCAGGGAAAACTAGGCCTTGTTTTAAAGCTATTTGGGAATCGCTTGCGTAGCCCCACAGACCTGGGGGCTGCAGGCTTTTCTTCTGCCTTCAGCCTCAAAACCGCCCTTTCCACTTGGCGCCGCGCCAGGCACAAAAACGGCCATACGGCTGGAGATGGGTCCCCCGCCCAAAGACCCAGAAAGTAAAACTATGCCTTGTTCTAAAGCTATTTGGGAACCGCTTGCGTAGCCCCACAGACCTGGGGGCTGCGGGCTTTCCTGCTGCCTTCAGCCTTGACATGACCATTTCCCACTTGGCGCCGCGCCAGGCACAAAAATGGCCATACGGCTAGATATGGGTCCCCCGCCCAAGGAGCCAGCAGGGAAAACTATGACTTCTTCTAAAGCTCTTTGGGAACCTCTTGCGTAGCCCCACAGAACTGGGGGCTGCGGGCTTTTCTGCTGCCTTCAGCCTCCACACAACACTTTCCCAATTGGCGCCGCACCAGGCACAAAAACAGCCATACGGCTGGAGATGCGTCCCGCGCCGAAAGAACCAGCAGGGAAAACTAGGCCTTCTTCAAAGATCTTTGGGAAACGATTGCGTAGCCCTACAGACCTGGGTGCTGCAGGTATTTCTGCTGCCCTCAGCCTCGACACCACCCTTTCCCACTTGGCGCCGCGCCAGGCACAAAAATGGCCATACGGCTGGAGATGGGTCCCCCGCCCAAGGAGCCAGCAGGAAAAACTATGCCGTGTTCTAAAGCTCTATGGGAACCGCTTGCGTAGCCCCACAGACCTGGGGGCTGCGGGCTTTCCTGCTGCCTTCAGCCTCGACATCACCCTTTCCCACTTGGCGCCGCGCCAGCGGCAAAAATGGCAATACGGCTGGAGATGGGTCCCCCGCCCAAGGAGCCAGCAGGGAAAACTAGGCCTTGTTCTAAAGTTATTAGGGAACCTCTTGCGTAGCCCCACAGACCTGGGGGCTGCGGGCTTTCCTGCTGCCTTCAGCCTCGACATCACCCTTTCCCACTTGGCGCCGCACCAGGCACAAAAATGGCCATACGGCTGGAGATGTGTCCCCCGCCCAAAGACCCAGAAGGGAAAACTACGCCTTGTTCTAAAGCTCTTTGGGAACCGCTTGCGTAGCACCCACAGACCTGGGGGCTGCAGGCTTTCCTGCTGCCTTCAGCCTCAATACTACGCTTTCCCACTAGGTGTTGCTCCAGGCCCAAAAATGGCCATACGGCTGGAGATGGGTCCCCCGCCCAAGGAGCCAGCAGGGAAAACTATGCCTTGTTCTAAAGCTCTTAGGGAACCGCTTGCATAGCCCCACAGACCTGGGGCTGCGAGCTTTCCTGCTGCCTTCAGCCTCGACACCACCCTTTCCCACTTGGCGCCGCGCCAGGCACAAAAATGGCCATACGGCTGGAGATGGGTCCCCCGCCCAAGGAGCCAGCAGGGAAAACTATGCCTTGTTCTAAAGCTCTTTGGGAACCGCTTGCGTAGCCCCAAAGACCTGGGGGCTGCAGGCTTTACTGCTGCCTTCAGCCTCAATACTACGATTTCCCACTAGGTGTTGCTCCAGGCCCAAAAATGCCCATACGGCTGGAGATGGGTCCCCCGCCCAAGGAGCCAGCAGGGAAAACTATGCCGTGTTCTAAAGCTCTATGGGAACCGCTTGCGTAGCCCCACAGACCTGGGGGCTGCGGGCTTTCCTGCTGCCTTCAGCCTCGACATCACCCTTTCCCACTTGGCGCCGCGCCAGGCACAAAAATGGCCATATGGCTGGAAATGGGTCACCCGCCCAAGGAGCCAGCAGGGAAAACTAGGCCTTGTTTTAAAGCTATTTGGGAATCGCTTGCGTAGCCCCAAAGACCTGGGGGCTGCAGGCTTTTCTGCTGCCTTCAGCCTCAAAACCGCCCTTTCCACTTGGCGCCGCGCCAGGCACAAAAACGGCCATACGGCTGGAGATGGGTCCCCCGCCCAAAGACCCAGAAAGTAAAACTATGCCTTGTTCTAAAGCTCTTTGGGAACCGCTTGCGTAGCCCCACAGACCTGGGGGCTGCGGGCTTTCCTGCTGCCTTCAGCCTTGACATGACCATTTCCCACTTGGCGCCGCGCCAGGCACAAAAATGGCCATACGGCTAGATATGGGTCCCCCGCCCAAGGAGCTAGCAGGGAAAACTATGACTTCTTCTAAAGCTCTTTGGGAACCTCTTGCGTAGCCCCACAGAACTGGGGGCTGCGGGCTTTTCTGCTGCCTTCAGCCTCCACACAACACTTTCCCAATTGGCGCCGCACCAGGCACAAAAACAGCCATACGGCTGGAGATGCGTCCCGCGCCGAAAGAACCAGCAGGGAAAACTAGGCCTTCTTCAAAGATCTTTGGGAAACGATTGCGTAGCCCTACAGACCTGGGTGGTGCAGGTATTTCTGCTGCCCTCAGCCTCGACACCACCCTTTCCCACTTGGCGCCGCGCCAGGCACAAAAATGGCCATACGGCTGGAGATGGGTCCCCCGCCCAAGGAGCCAGCAGGAAAAACTAGGCCTTGTTCTAAAGCTCTTTGGGAACCGCTTGCGTAGCACCCACAGACCTGGGGGCTGCAGGCTTTCCTGCTGCCTTCAGCCTCAATACTACGCTTTCCCACTAGGTGTTGCTCCAGGCCCAAAAATGGCCATACGGCTGGAGATGGGTCCCCCGCCCAAGGAGCCAGCAGGGAAAACTATGCCTTGTTCTAAAGCTCTTAGGGAACCGCTTGCATAGCCCCACAGACCTGGGGCTGCGAGCTTTCCTGCTGCCTTCAGCCTCGACACCACCCTTTCCCACTTGGCGCCGCGCCAGGCACAAAAATGGCCATACGGCTGGAGATGGGTCCCCCGCCCAAGGAGCCAGCAGGGAAAACTATGCCTTGTTCTAAAGCTCTTTGGGAACCGCTTGCGTAGCCCCAAAGACCTGGGGGCTGCAGGCTTTACTGCTGCCTTCAGCCTCAATACTACGATTTCCCACTAGGTGTTGCTCCAGGCCCAAAAATGCCCATACGGCTGGAGATGGGTCCCCCGCCCAAGGAGCCAGCAGGGAAAACTATGCCGTGTTCTAAAGCTCTATGGGAACGGCTTGCGTAGCCCCACAGACCTGGGGGCTGCGGGCTTTCCTGCTGCCTTCAGCCTCGACATCACCCTTTCCCACTTGGCGCCGCGCCAGGCACAAAAATGGCCATATGGCTGGAAATGGGTCACCCGCCCAAGGAGCCAGCAGGGAAAACTAGGCCTTGTTTTAAAGCTATTTGGGAATCGCTTGCGTAGCCCCAAAGACCTGGGGGCTGCAGGCTTTTCTGCTGCCTTCAGCCTCAAAACCGCCCTTTCCACTTGGCGCCGCGCCAGGCACAAAAACGGCCATACGGCTGGAGATGGGTCCCCCGCCCAAAGACCCAGAAAGTAAAACTATGCCTTGTTCTAAAGCTCTTTGGGAACCGCTTGCGTAGCCCCACAGACCTGGGGGCTGCGGGCTTTCCTGCTGCCTTCAGCCTCGACACCACCCTTTCCCACTTGGCGCCGCACCAGGCACAAAAATGGCCATACGGCTGGAGATGTGTCCCCCGCCCAAAGACCCAGAAGGGAAAACTAGGCCTTGTTCTAAAGTTCTTTGGGAACCGCTTGCGTAGCACCCACAGACCTGGGGGCTGCAGGCTTTCCTGCTGCCTTCAGCCTCAATACTACGCTTTCCCACTAGGTGTTGCTCCAGGCCCAAAAATGGCCATACGGCTGGAGATGGGTCCCCCGCCCAAGGAGCCAGCAGGGAAAACTATGCTTTGTTCTAAAGCTCTTTGGGAACCGCTTGCGTAGCCCCAAAGACCTGGGGGCTGCAGGCTTTCCTGCTGCCTTCAGCCTCAATACTACGATTTCCCACTAGGTGTTGCTCCAGGCCCAAAAATGGCTATACGGATGGAGATGGGTCCCCCGCCCAAGGAGCCAGCAGGGAAAACTATGCCTTGTTCTAAAGCTCTTAGGGAACCGCTTGCGTATCCCCACAGACCTGGGGCTGCGAGCTTTCCTGCTGCCCTCAGCCGCGACACCACCCTTTCCCACTTGGCGCCGCGCCAGGCACAAAAATGGCCATACGGCTGGAGATGGGTCCCCCGCCCAAGGAGCCAGCAGGAAAAACTATGCCGTGTTCTAAAGCTCTATGGGAACCGCTTGCGTAGCCCCACAGACCTGGGGGCTGCGGGCTTTCCTGCTGCCTTCAGCCTCGACATCACCCTTTCCCACTTGGCGCCGCGCCAGGGGCAAAAATGGCAATACGGCTGGAGATGGGTCCCCCGCCCAAGGATACAGCAGGGAAAACTATGCCTTGTTCTAAAGTTATTAGGGAACCTCTTGCGTAGCCCCACAGACCTGGGGGCTGCGGGCTTTCCTGCTGCCTTCAGCCTCGACATCACCCTTTCCCACTTGGCGCCGCACCAGGCACAAAAATGGCCATACGGCTGGAGATGTGTCCCCCGCCCAAAGACCCAGAAGGGAAAACTAGGCCTTGTTCTAAAGTTCTTTGGGAACCGCTTGCGTAGCACCCACAGACCTGGGGGCTGCAGGCTTTCCTGCTGCCTTCAGCCTCAATACTACGCTTTCCCACTAGGTGTTGCTCCAGGCCCAAAAATGGCCATACGGCTGGAGATGGGTCCCCCGCCCAAGGAGCCAGCAGGGAAAACTAGGCCTTGTTCTAAAGCTCTTTGGGAACCTCTTGCGTAGCCCCACAGACCTGGGGGCTGCGGGCTTTCCTGCTGCCTTCAGCCTCGACACCACCCTTTCCCACTTGGCGCCGCACCAGGCACAAAAATGGCCATACGGCTGGAGATGTGTCCCCCGCCCAAAGACCCAGAAGGGAAAACTAGGCCTTGTTCTAAAGCTCTTTGGGAACCGCTTGCGTAGCACCCACAGACCTGGGGGCTGCAGGCTTTCCTGCTGCCTTCAGCCTCAATACTACGCTTTCCCACTAGGTGTTGCACCAGGCCCAAAAATGGCCATACGGCTGGAGATGGGTCCCCCGCCCAAGGAGCCAGCAGGGAAAACTATGCCTTGTTCTAAAGCTCTTTGGGAACCGCTTGCGTAGCCCCAAAGACCTGGGGGCTGCAGGCTTTCCTGCTGCCTTCAGCCTCAATACTACGATTTCCCACTAGGTGTTGCTCCAGGCCCAAAAATGGCTATACGGCTGGAGATGGGTCCCCCGCCCAAGGAGCCAGCAGGGAAAACTATGCCTTGTTCTAAAGCTCTTAGGGAACCGCTTGCGTAGCCCAACAGACCTGGGGCTGCGAGCTTTCCTGCTGCCTTCAGCCTCGACATCACCCTTTCCCACTTGGTGCCGCGCCAGGCACAAAAATGGCCATATGGCTGGAAATGGGTCACCCGCCCAAGGAGCCAGCAGGGAAAACTAGGCCTTGTTTTAAAGCTATTTGGGAATCGCTTGCGTAGCCCCACAGACCTGGGGGCTGCAGGCTTTTCTTCTGCCTTCAGCCTCAAAACCGCCCTTTCCACTTGGCGCCGCGCCAGGCACAAAAACGGCCATACGGCTGGAGATGGGTCCCCCGCCCAAAGACCCAGAAAGTAAAACTATGCCTTGTTCTAAAGCTCTTTGGGAACCGCTTGCGTAGCCCCACAGACCTGGGGGCTGCGGGCTTTCCTGCTGCCTTCAGCCTTGACATGACCATTTCCCACTTGGCGCCGCGCCAGGCACAAAAATGGCCATACGGCTAGATATGGGTCCCCCGCCCAAGGAGCCAGCAGGGAAAACTATGACTTCTTCTAAAGCTCTTTGGGAACCTCTTGCGTAGCCCCACAGAACTGGGGGCTGCGGGCTTTTCTGCTGCCTTCAGCCTCCACACAACACTTTCCCAATTGGCGCCGCACCAGGCACAAAAACAGCCATACGGCTGGAGATGCGTCCCGCGCCGAAAGAACCAGCAGGGAAAACTAGGCCTTCTTCAAAGATCTTTGGGAAACGATTGCGTAGCCCTACAGACCTGGGTGCTGCAGGTATTTCTGCTGCCCTCAGCCTCGACACCACCCTTTCCCACTTGGCGCCGCGCCAGGCACAAAAATGGCCATACGGCTGGAGATGGGTCCCCCGCCCAAGGAGCCAGCAGGAAAAACTATGCCGTGTTCTAAAGCTCTATGGGAACCGCTTGCGTAGCCCCACAGACCTGGGGGCTGCGGGCTTTCCTGCTGCCTTCAGCCTCGACATCACCCTTTCCCACTTGGCGCCGCGCCAGCGGCAAAAATGGCAATACGGCTGGAGATGGGTCCCCCGCCCAAGGAGCCAGCAGGGAAAACTAGGCCTTGTTCTAAAGTTATTAGGGAACCTCTTGCGTAGCCCCACAGACCTGGGGGCTGCGGGCTTTCCTGCTGCCTTCAGCCTCGACATCACCCTTTCCCACTTGGCGCCGCACCAGGCACAAAAATGGCCATACGGCTGGAGATGTGTCCCCCGCCCAAAGACCCAGAAGGGAAAACTACGCCTTGTTCTAAAGCTCTTTGGGAACCGCTTGCGTAGCACCCACAGACCTGGGGGCTGCAGGCTTTCCTGCTGCCTTCAGCCTCAATACTACGCTTTCCCACTAGGTGTTGCTCCAGGCCCAAAAATGGCCATACGGCTGGAGATGGGTCCCCCGCCCAAGGAGCCAGCAGGGAAAACTATGCCTTGTTCTAAAGCTCTTAGGGAACCGCTTGCATAGCCCCACAGACCTGGGGCTGCGAGCTTTCCTGCTGCCTTCAGCCTCGACACCACCCTTTCCCACTTGGCGCCGCGCCAGGCACAAAAATGGCCATACGGCTGGAGATGGGTCCCCCGCCCAAGGAGCCAGCAGGGAAAACTATGCCTTGTTCTAAAGCTCTTTGGGAACCGCTTGCGTAGCCCCAAAGACCTGGGGGCTGCAGGCTTTACTGCTGCCTTCAGCCTCAATACTACGATTTCCCACTAGGTGTTGCTCCAGGCCCAAAAATGCCCATACGGCTGGAGATGGGTCCCCCGCCCAAGGAGCCAGCAGGGAAAACTATGCCGTGTTCTAAAGCTCTATGGGAACCGCTTGCGTAGCCCCACAGACCTGGGGGCTGCGGGCTTTCCTGCTGCCTTCAGCCTCGACATCACCCTTTCCCACTTGGCGCCGCGCCAGGCACAAAAATGGCCATATGGCTGGAAATGGGTCACCCGCCCAAGGAGCCAGCAGGGAAAACTAGGCCTTGTTTTAAAGCTATTTGGGAATCGCTTGCGTAGCCCCAAAGACCTGGGGGCTGCAGGCTTTTCTGCTGCCTTCAGCCTCAAAACCGCCCTTTCCACTTGGCGCCGCGCCAGGCACAAAAACGGCCATACGGCTGGAGATGGGTCCCCCGCCCAAAGACCCAGAAAGTAAAACTATGCCTTGTTCTAAAGCTCTTTGGGAACCGCTTGCGTAGCCCCACAGACCTGGGGGCTGCGGGCTTTCCTGCTGCCTTCAGCCTTGACATGACCATTTCCCACTTGGCGCCGCGCCAGGCACAAAAATGGCCATACGGCTAGATATGGGTCCCCCGCCCAAGGAGCTAGCAGGGAAAACTATGACTTCTTCTAAAGCTCTTTGGGAACCTCTTGCGTAGCCCCACAGAACTGGGGGCTGCGGGCTTTTCTGCTGCCTTCAGCCTCCACACAACACTTTCCCAATTGGCGCCGCACCAGGCACAAAAACAGCCATACGGCTGGAGATGCGTCCCGCGCCAAAAGAACCAGCAGGGAAAACTAGGCCTTCTTCAAAGATCTTTGGGAAACGATTGCGTAGCCCTACAGACCTGGGTGCTGCAGGTATTTCTGCTGCCCTCAGCCTCGACACCACCCTTTCCCACTTGGCGCCGCGCCAGGCACAAAAATGGCCATACGGCTGGAGATGGGTCCCCCGCCCAAGGAGCCAGCAGGAAAAACTATGCCGTGTTCTAAAGCTCTATGGGAACCGCTTGCGTAGCCCCACAGACCTGGGGGCTGCGGGCTTTCCTGCTGCCTTCAGCCTCGACATCACCCTTTCCCACTTGGCGCCGCGCCAGCGGCAAAAATGGCAATACGGCTGGAGATGGGTCCCCCGCCCAAGGAGCCAGCAGGGAAAACTAGGCCTTGTTCTAAAGTTATTAGGGAACCTCTTGCGTAGCCCCACAGACCTGGGGGCTGCGGGCTTTCCTGCTGCCTTCAGCCTCGACATCACCCTTTCCCACTTGGCGCCGCACCAGGCACAAAAATGGCCATACGGCTCGAGATGGGTCCCCCGCCCAAAGACCCAGAAGGGAAAACTAGGCCTTGTTCTAAAGCTCTTTGGGAACCGCTTGCGTAGCACCCACAGACCTGGGGGCTGCAGGCTTTCCTGCTGCCTTCAGCCTCAATACTACGCTTTCCCACTAGGTGTTGCTCCAGGCCCAAAAATGGCCATACGGCTGGAGATGGGTCCCCCGCCCAAGGAGCCAGCAGGGAAAACTATGCCTTGTTCTAAAGCTCTTAGGGAACCGCTTGCATAGCCCCACAGACCTGGGGCTGCGAGCTTTCCTGCTGCCTTCAGCCTCGACACCACCCTTTCCCACTTGGCGCCGCGCCAGGCACAAAAATGGCCATACGGCTGGAGATGGGTCCCCCGCCCAAGGAGCCAGTAGGGAAAACTATGCCTTGTTCTAAAGCTCTTTGGGAACCGCTTGCGTAGCCCCAAAGACCTGGGGGCTGCAGGCTTTACTGCTGCCTTCAGCCTCAATACTATGATTTCCCACTAGGTGTTGCTCCAGGCCCAAAAATGCCCATACGGCTGGAGATGGGTCCCCCGCCCAAGGAGCCAGCAGGGAAAACTATGCCGTGTTCTAAAGCTCTATGGGAACCGCTTGCGTAGCCCCACAGACCTGGGGGCTGCGGGCTTTCCTGCTGCCTTCAGCCTCGACATCACCCTTTCCCACTTGGCGCCGCGCCAGGCACAAAAATGGCCATACGGCTGGAGATGGGTCCCCCGCCCAAGGAGCCAGCAGGGAAAACTAGGCCTTGTTCTAAAGCTCTTTGGGAACCTCTTGCGTAGCCCCACAGACCTGGGGGCTGCAGGCTTTCCTGCTGCCTTCAGCCTCGACACCACCCTTTCCCACTTGGCGCCGCACCAGGCACAAAAATGGCCATACGGCTGGAGATGTGTCCCCCGCCCAAAGACCCAGAAGGGAAAACTAGGCCTTGTTCTAAAGCTCTTTGGGAACCGCTTGCGTAGCACCCACAGACCTGGGGGCTGCAGGCTTTCCTGCTGCCTTCAGCCTCAATACTACTCTTTCCCACTAGGTGTTGCTCCAGGCCCAAAAATGGCCATACGGCTGGAGATGGGTCCCCCGCCCAAGGAACCAGCAGGGAAAATTATGCCTTGTTCTAAAGCTCTTTGGGAACCGCTTGCGTAGCCCCAGAGACCTGGGGGCTGCAGGCTTTCCTGCTGCCTTCAGCCTCAATACTACGATTTCCCACTAGGTGTTGCTCCAGGCCCAAAAATGGCTATACGGCTGGAGATGGGTCCCCCGCCCAAGGAGCCAGCAGGGAAAACTATGCCTTGTTCTAAAGCTCTTAGGGAACCGCTTGCGTAGCCCAACAGACCTGGGGCTGCGAGCTTTCCTGCTGCCTTCAGCCTCGACACCACCCTTTCCCACTTTGCGCCGCGCCAGGCACAAAAATGGCCATACGGCTGGAGATGGGTCCCCCGCCCAAGGAGCCAGCAGGGAAAACTATGCCATGTTCTAAAGCTCTATGGGAATCGCTTGCGTAGCCCCACAGACCTGGGGGCTGCGGGCTTTCCTGCTGCCTTCAGCCTCGACATCACCCTTTCCCACTTGGCGCCGCGCCAGGGGCAAAAATGGCAATACGGCTGGAGATGGGTCCCCCGCCCAAGGAGCCAGCAGGGAAAACTAGGCCTTGTTCTAAAGCTCTTAGGGAACCTCTTGCGTAGCCCCACAGACCTGGGAGCTGCGGGCTTTCCTGCTGCCTTCAGCCTCGACATCACCCTTTCCCACTTGGCGCCGCACCAGGCACAAAAATGGCCATACGGCTGCAGATGTGTCCCCCGCCCAAGGAGCCAGCAGGGAAAACTAGGCCTTGTTCTAAAGCTCTTAGGGAACCTCTTGCGTAGCCCCACAGACCTGGGAGCTGCGGGCTTTCCTGCTGCCTTCAGCCTCGACATCACCCTTTCCCACTTGGCGCCGCACCAGGCACAAAAATGGCCATACGGCTGCAGATGTGTCCCCCGTCCAAAGACCCAGAAGGGAAAACTAGGCCTTGTTCTAAAGCTCTTTGGGAACCGCTTGCGTAGCCCCAAAGACCTGGGGGCTGCAGGCTTTACTGCTGCCTTCAGCCTCAATACTACGATTTCCCACTAGGTGTTGCTCCAGGCCCAAAAATGCCCATACGGCTGGAGATGGGTCCCCCGCCCAAGGAGCCAGCAGGGAAAACTATGCCGTGTTCTAAAGCTCTATGGGAACCGCTTGCGTAGCCCCACAGACCTGGGGGCTGCGGGCTTTCCTGCTGCCTTCAGCCTCGACATCACCCTTTCCCACTTGGCGCCGCACCAGGCACAAAAATGGCCATACGGCTGGAGATGGGCCCCCGCCCAAGGAGCCAGCAGGGAAAACTAGGCCTTCTTCTAAAGCTCTTTGGGAAACTCTTGCGTAGCCCCACAGACTTGGGGGCTGCGGGCTTTCCTGCTGCCTTCAGCCTCGACACCACCCTTTCCCACTTGGCGCCGCACCAGGCACAAAAATGGCCATACGGCTGGACATGGGTCCCCCGCCCAAGGAGCCAGCAGGGAAAACTATGCCTTGTTCTAAAGCTCTTTGGGAACCGCTTGCGTAGCCCCAAAGACCTGGGGGCTGCAGGCTTTCCTGCTGCCTTCAGCCTCAATACTACGATTTCCCACTAGGTGTTGCTCCAGGCCCAAAAATGGCAATACGGCTGGAGATGGGTCCCCCGCCCAAGGAGCCAGCAGGGAAAACTATGCCTTGTTCTAAAGCTCTTAGGGAACCGCTTGCGTAGCCCCACAGACCTGGGGCTGCGAGCTTTCCTGCTGCCTTCAGCCTCGACACCACCCTTTCCCACTTTGCGCCGCGCCAGGCACAAATATGGCCATACGGCTGGAGATGGGTCCCCCGCCCAAGGAGCCAGCAGGGAAAACTATGCCGTGTTCTAAAGCTCTATGGGAACCGCTTGCGTAGCCCCACAGACCTGGGGGCTGCGGGCTTTCCTGCTGCCTTCAGCCTCGACATCACCCTTTCCCACTTGGCGCCGCACCAGGCACAAAAATGGCCATACGGCTGGAGATGTGTCCCCCGCCCAAAGACCCAGAAGGGAAAACTAGGCCTTGTTCTAAAGCTCTTTGGGAACCGCTTGCGTAGCACCCACAGACCTGGGGGCTGCAGGCTTTCCTGCTGCCTTCAGCCTCAATACTACGCTTTCCCACTAGGTGTTGCTCCAGGCATAAAAATGGCCATACGGCTGGAGATGGGTCCCCCGCCCAAGGAGCCAGCAGGGAAAACTATGCCTTGTTCTAAAGCTCTTTGGGAACCGCTTGCGTAGCCCCAAAGACCTGGGGGCTGCAGGCTTTCCTGCTGCCTTCAGCCTCAATACTACGATTTCCCACTAGGTGTTGCTCCAGGCCCAAAAATGGCTATACGGCTGGAGATGGGTCCCCCGCCCAAGGAGCCAGCAGGGAAAACTATGCCTTGTTCTAAAGCTCTTAGGGAACCGCTTGCGTAGCCCAACGGACCTGGGGCTGCGAGCTTTCCTGCTGCCTTCAGCCTCGACACCACCCTTTCCCACTTTGCGCCGCGCCAGGCACAAAAATGGCCATACGGCTGGAGATGGGTCCCCCGCCCAAGGAGCCAGCAGGGAAAACTATGCCTTGTTCTAAAGCTCTATGGGAACCGCTTGCGTAGCCCCACAGAACTGGGGGCTGCGGGCTTTCCTGCTGCCTTCAGCCTCGACATCACCCTTTCCCACTTGGTGCCGCGCCAGGGGCAAAAATGGCAATACGGCTGGAGATGGGTCCCCCGCCCAAGGAGCCAGCAGGGAAAACTAGGCCTTGTTCTAAAGCTCTTAGGGAACCTCTTGCGTAGCCCCACAGACCTGGGGGCTGCGGGCTTTCCTGCTGCCTTCAGCCTCGACATCACCCTTTCCCACTTGGCGCCGCACCAGGCACAAAAATGGCCATACGGCTGGAGATGGGTCCCCCGTCCAAAGACCCAGAAGGGAAAACTAGGCCTTGTTCTAAAGCTCTTTGGGAACCGCTAGCGTAGCACCCACAGACCTGGGGGCTGCAGGCTTTCCTGCTGCCTTCAGCCTCAATACTACGCTTTCCCACTAGGTGTTGCTCCAGGCCCAAAAATGGCCATACGGCTGGAGATGGGTCCCCCGCCCAAGGACCCAGCAGGGAAAACAACGCCTTGTTCTAAAGCTCTTAGGGAACCGCTTGCGTAGCCCCACAGACCTGGGGGCTGCGGGCTTTCCTGCTGCCTTCAGCCTCGAAATCACCCTTTCCCACTTGGCGCCGCGCCAGGAGCAAAAATGGCCATACGGCTGGAGATGGGTCCCCCGCACAAGGAGCCAGCAGGGAAAACTAAGCCTTGTTCTAAAGCTCTTTGGGAACCGCTTGCGTAGCCCCACAGACCTGGGGGCTGCGGGCTTTCCTGCTGCCTTCAGCCTCGACACAACCCTTTCCCACTTGGTGCCGCGCCAGGCACAAAAATGGCCATATGGCTGGAAATGGGTCACCCGCCCAAGCAGCCAGCAGGGAAAACTAGGCCTTGTTTTAAAGCTATTTGGGAATCGCTTGCTTAGCCCCAAAGACCTGGGGGCTGCAGGCTTTTCTGCTGCCTTCAGCCTCAAAACCGCCCTTTCCACTTGGCGCCGCGCCAGGCACAAAAATGGCCATACGGCTGGAGATGGGTCCCCCGCCCAAAGACCCAGAAGGGAAAACTATGCCTTGTTCTAAAGCTCTTTGGGAACCGCTTGCGTAGCCCCACAGACCTGGGGGCTGCGGGCTTTCCTGCTGCCTTCAGACTTGACATGACCATTTCCCACTTGGTGCCGCGCCAGGCACAAAAATGGCTATACGGCTGAAGATAGGACCCCCGCCCAAGGAGCCATCAGGAAAAACTAGGCCTTGTTCTAAAGCTCTTTGGGAACCGCTTGCGTAGCCCCACAGACCTGGGGGCTGCGGTCCTTTCTGCTGCCTTCAGCCTCGAAACCACCCTTTCAAACTTGGCGCCGCGCCAGGCACAAAAATGGCCATACGGCTAGATATGGGTCCCCCGCCCAAGGAGCCAGCAGGGAAAACTATGCCTTCTTCTAAAGCTCTTTGGGAACCTCTTGCGTAGCCCCACAGAACTGGGGGCTGCGGGCTTTTCTGCTGCCTTCAGCCTCCACACCACTCTTTCCCAATTGGCGCCGCGCCAGGCACAAAAACAGCCATACGGCTGGAGATGCGTCCCTCGCCGAAAGAACCAGCAGGGAAAACTAGGCCTTCTTCAAAGATCTTTGGGAAACGATTGCGTAGCCCTACAGACCTGGGGGCTGCAGGTATTTCTGCTGCCTTCAGCCTCGACACCACCCTTTCCCACTTGGCGCCGCGCTAGGCACAAAAATGGCCATACGGCTGGAGATGGATCCCCAGCCCAAAGACCCAGAAGGGAAAACTATGCCTTGTTCTGAAGCTCTTTGGGAACCGCTTGCGTAGCACCCACAGACCTGGGGGCTGCAGGCTTTCCTGCTGCCTTCAACCTCAATATTACGCTTTCCCACTAGGTGTCGCTCCAGGCACAAAAATGGCCATAAGGCTAGATATGGGTCCCCCGCCTAAGGAGCCAGCAGGGAAAACTATGCCTTGTTCTAAAGTTATTTGGGATCCTCTTGCGTAGCCCCACAGAACTGGGGGCTGCGGGCCTTCCTGCTGCCTTCAGCCTTCACAAGACCATTTCCCACTTGGTGCCGCGCCAGGCACAAAAATGGCCATACGGCTGGAGATGGGTCCCCAGCCCAAAGACCCAGCAGGGAAAACTATGCCTTGTTCTAAAGCTCTTTGGGAACCGCTTGCGTAGCACCCACAGACCTGGGGGCTGCAGGCTTTCCTGCTGCCTTCAGCCTTCACAAGACCATTTCCCACTTGGTGCCGCGCCAGGCACAAAAATGGCCATACGTCTGGACAATGGTCCACCGCCCAAGGAGCCAGCAGGGAAAACTATGCCTTGTTCTAAAGCTCTTTGGGAACCGCTTGCGTAGCCCCACAGACCTGGGGGCTGCGGGCCTTCCTGCTGCCTTCAGCCTTCACATGACCATTTCCCACTTGGTGCCGCGCCAGGCACAAAAATGGCCATACGTCTGGACAATGGTCCACCGCCCAAGGAGCCAGCAGGGAAAACTAGGCCTTGTTCTAAAGCTCTTTGGGAACCGCTTGCGTAGCCCCACAGACCTGGGGGCTGCAGGCTTTCCTGCTGCCTTCTGCCTTGACATGACCCTTTGCCACTTGGCGCCGCGCTAGCTACAAAAATGGCCATACCGCTGGAGATGGGTCCCACGCCCAAAGAGCCAGCAGGGAAAACTATGCCTTGTTCTAATGCTCTTTGGGATCCGCTTGCGTAGCACCCACAGACCTGAGGGCTGCAGGCTTTCCTGCTGCCTTCAACCTCAATATTATGCTTTCCCACTAGGTGTCGCTCCAGGCACAAAAATGGCCATAAGGCTAGATATGGGTCCCCCGCCCAAGGAGCCAGCAGGGAAATCTATGCCTTGTTCTAAAGCTACTTGGGAACCTCTTGCGTAGCCCCACAGACCTGGGGGCTGCGGGCCTTCCTGCTGCCTTCAGCCTCGACACCACCCTTTCCCTCTTGGCGCCGCACCAGTCACAAAAATGGCCATATGGCTGGAGATGGGTCGCCCGCAAAAGGAGCCAGCAGGGAAAACTAGGCCTTGATCTAAAACTCTTTGGGAACCGCTTGCGTAGCCCCAAAGACCTGGGGGCTGCAGGTTTTTCTGCTGCCTTCAGCCTCGACACCACCCTTTCCCACTTGGTGCCACGCCAGGCAGAAAAACAGCCATACGGCTGGAGATGGGTCCCACGCCCAAAGAGCCAGCAGGGAAAACTATGCCTTGTTCTAAAGCTCTTTGGGAACCGCTTGCGTAGCCCCACAGACCTGGGGGCTGCGGGCTTTCCTGCTGCCTTCAGCCTCGACATCACCCTTTCCCACTTGGCGCCGCGCCAGCGGCAAAAATGGCAATACGGCTGGAGATGGGTCCCCCGCCCAAGGAGCCAGCAGGGAAAACTAGGCCTTGTTCTAAAGCTCTGTGGGAACCGCTTGCGTAGCACCCACAGACCTGGGGGCTGCGGGCTTTCCTGCTGCCTTCAGCCTCAATAGTACGCTTTCCCACTAGGTGTTGCTCCAGGCCCAAAAATGGCCATACGGCTGGAGATGGGTCCCCCGCCCAAGGAGCCAGCAGGGAAAACTATGCCTTGTTCTAAAGCTCTTAAGGAACTGCTTGCGTAGCCCCACAGACCTGGGGATGCGAGCTTTCCTGCTGCCTTCAGCCTTGACACCACCCTTTCCCACTTGGCGCCGCGCCAGGCACAAAAATGGCCATACGGCTGGAGATGGGTCCCCCGGCCATGGAGCCAGCAGGGAAAACTAGGCCTTGTTCTAAAGCTATTTGGGAACCGCTTGCGTAGCACCACAGACCTGGGGGCTGCAGGCTTTTCTGCTGCCTTCAGACTCAAAACCGCCCTTTCCACTTGGCGCCGCGCCAGGCACAAAAATGGCCTTACAGCTGGAGATGGGTCCCCCGCACAACGAGCTAGCAGGGTAAAATAGCCCTTGTTCTAAAGCTCTTTGGGAACCGCTTGCGTAGGCCCACAGACCTGGGGGCTGCGGGCTTTCCTGCTGCCTTCAGCCTCCACACCACCCTTTCCCACTTGGTGCCACGCCAGGCACAAAAACAGCCATACGGCTGGGGATGGGTCCCCCGCCCAAGGAGCCAGCAGGGAAAACTATGTCTTGTTCTAAAGCTCTTTGGGAACCACTTGCGTAGCCCCACAGACCTGGGGGCTGCGGGCTTTTCTGCTGCCTTCAGCCACGACACCACACTTTCCCAATTGGCGCCGCGCCAGGCACAAAAACAGCCATACGGCTGGAGATGCGTCCCTTGCCGAAAGAACCAGCAGGGAAAACTAGGCCTTCTTCAAAGCTCTTAGGGAACCGCTTGCGTAGCCCCACAGACCTGGGGCTGCGAGCTTTCCTGCTGCCTTCAGCCTCGACACCACCCTTTCCCACTTGCCGCCGCGCTAGGCACAAAAATGGCCATACGGCTGGAGATGGTTCCCCAGCCCAAAGACCCAGAAGGGAAAACTATGCCTTGTTCTAAAGCTCTTTGGGAACCGCTTGCTTAGCACCCACAGACGTGGGGGCTGCAGGCTTTCCTGCTGCCTTCAACCTCAATATTACGCTTTCCTACTAGGTGTCGCTCCAGGCACAAAAACAGCCATACGGCTGGAGATGGGTCCCCCGCCCAAGGAGCCAGCAGGGAAAACTAGGCCTTGTTCTAAAGCTATTTGGGAACCGCTTGCGTAGCCCCACAGACCTGAGGGCTGCGGGCCTTCCTGCTGCCTTCAGCCTCGACACCACCCTTTCCCACTTGGCGCCGCGCCAGGCACAAAAATGGCCATATGGCTGGAGATGGGACGCCCGCACAAAGAGCCAGCAGGGAAAACTAGGCCTTGTTCTAAAGCTCTTTGGGAACCGCTTGCGTAGCCCCAAAGAACTGGGGGCTGCAGGTTTTTCTGCTGCCTTCAGCCTCGACACCACCCTTTCCCACTTGGCGCCGCGCCAGGCACAAAAATGGCCATACAGCTGGAGATGGTTCCCCCTCCCAAAGACCCAGCAGGCAAAAATAGGCCTTGTTCTAAAGCTCTTTGGGAACCGCTTGCGTAGCCCCACAGACCTGGGGGCTGCGGGCTTTCCTGCTGCCTTCAGCCTCGACACCACCCTTTCCCACTTGGTGCCACGCCAGACACAAAAACAGCCATACGGCTGGAGATGGGTCCCCCGCCCAAGGAGCCAGCAGGGAAAAATATGCCTTGTTCTAAAGCTCTTTGGGAACCGCTTGCGTAGACCCACAGACCTGGGGGCTGCGGGCTTTCCTGCTGCCTTCAGCCTTGACATGATCAATTCCGACTTGGTGCCACACCAGGCACAAAAATGCCTATACGGCTGAAGATAGGTACCCCGCCCAAGGAGCCAGCAGGGAAAACTAGGCCTTGTTCTAAAGCTATTTGGGAACCTCTTGCGTAGCCCCACAGACCTGGGGTCTGCGGGCTTTCCTGCTGCCTTCAGCCTCGACACCACCGTTTCCCACTTGGTGCCGCACCAGGCACAAAAATGGCCATATGGCTTGAGATGGGTCGCCCGCACAAGGAGCCAGAAGGGAAAACTATGCCTTGTTCTAAAGCTCTTTGGGAACCGCTTTCGTAGCCCCACAGACCTGGGGGCTGCAGGTTTTTCTGCTGCCTTCAGCCTCGACACCACCCTTTCCCACTTGGCGCCGCACCAGGCACAAAAATGGTCATACAGCTGGAGATGGTTCCCCCGCCCAAAGACAGAGCAGGGAAAATTAGGCCTTATTCTAAAGCTCTTTGGGAACCGCTTGCATAGCCCCACAGACCTGGGGGCTGCGGGCTTTCCGGCTGCCTTCAGCCTCAAAACCACCCTTTCACACTTGGCGCCACGCCAGGCACAAAAACAGCCATACGGCTGGAGATGGGTCCCCCGCCCAAAATACCCAGTAGGGAAAACTATGCCTTGTTCTAAAGCTCTTTGGGAACCGCTTGCGTAGCCCCACAGACCTGGGGGCTGCGGGCTTTCCTGCTGCCTTCAGCCTCGACACCACCCTTTCCCACTTGGCGTCGCACCAGGCACAAAAATGGCCATATGGCTGGAGATGGGTCGCCCGCACAAGGAGCCAGCAGGGAAAACAATGCCTTCTTCTAAAGCTCTTTGGGAACCGCTTGCGTAGCCCCACAGACCTGGGGGCTGAGGGCTTTCCTGCTGCCTTCAGCCTCGACACCACCCTTTCCCACTTGGCGTCGCGCCAGGCACAAAAATGGCTATACGGCTGGAGATGGGTCCCCCGCCCGAGGAGCCAGCACGGAAAACTATGTCTTGTTCTAAAGCTCTTTGGGAACCGCTTGCGTAGCCCCAGAGACCTGGGGGCTGCGGGCTTTCCTGCTGCCTTCAGCCTCGACAACACCCTTTCCCACTTGGCGTCGCGCCAGGCACAAAAATGGCCATATGGCTGGAGATGGGTCGCCCGCACAAGGAGCCAGCAGGGAACACAATGCCTTCTTCTAAAGCTCTTTGGGAACCGCTTGCGTAGCACCCACAGACCTGGGGGCTGCGGGCTTTCCTGCTGCCTTCAGCCTCGACACAACCCTTTCCCACTTGGTGACGCGCCAGGCACAAAAATGGCCATATGGCTGGAAATGGGTCACCCGCCCAAGGAGCCAGCAGGGAAAACAATGCCTTGTTCTAAAGCTATTTGGGAATCGCTTGCGTAGCCCCAAAGACCTGGGGGCTGCAGGCTTTCCTGCTGCCTTCAGCCTCAATACTACGCTTTCCCACTAGGTGTTGCTCCAGGCCCAAAAATGGCCATACGGCTGGAGATGGGTCCCCCGCCCAAGGAGCCAGCAGGGAAAACTATGCCTTGTTCTAAAGCTCTTTGGGAACCGCTTGCGTAGCCCCAAAGACCTGGGGGCTGCGGGCTTTCCTGCTGCCTTCAGCCTCAATAGTACGATTTCCCACTTGGCGCCGCACCAGGCAAAAAAATGGCCATACGGCTGGAGATGTGTCCCCCGCCCAAAGACCCAGCAGGGAAAACTATGTCTTGTTCTAAAGCTCTTTGGGAACCGCTTGCGTAGCCCCACAGACCTGGGGGCTGCGGGCTTTTCTGCTGCCTTCAGCCTCCACACCACACTTTCCCAATTGGCGCCGCGCCAGGCACATAAACAGCCATACGGCTGGAGATGCGTCCCACGCCAAAACAACCAGCAGGGAAAACTAGGCCTTCTTCAAAGATTTTTGGGAAACGATTGCGTAGCCCTACAGACCTGGGTGCTGCAGGTATTTCTGCTGCCTTCAGCCTCGACACCACCCTTTCCACTTGCCGCCGCGCTAGGCACAAAAATGGCCATACGGCTGGAGATGGTTCCCCAGCCCAAAGACCCAGAAGGGAAAACTATGCCTTATTCTAAAGCTCTTTGGGAACCGCTTGCTTAGCACCCACAGACGTGGGGGCTGCAGGCTTTCCTGCTGCCTTCAACCTCAATATTACGCTTTCCCACTAGGTGTCGCTCCAGGCACAAAAACAGCCATACGGCTGGAGATGGGTCCCCCGCCCAAGGAGCCAGCAGGGAAAACTAGGCCTTGTTCTAAAGCTATTTGGGAACCGCTTGCGTAGCCCCACAGACCTGGGGGCTGCGGGCCTTCCTGCTGCCTTCAGCCTCGACACCACCCTTTCCCACTTGGCGCCGCGCCAGGCACAAAAATGGCCATATGGCTGGAGATGGGACGCCCGCACAAAGAGCCAGCAGGGAAAACTAGGCCTTGTTCTAAAGCTCTTTGGGAACCGCTTGCGTAGCCCCAAAGAACTGGGGGCTGCAGGTTTTTCTGCTGCCTTCAGCCTCGACACCACCCTTTCCCACTTGGCGCCGCGCCAGGCACAAAAATGGCCATACAGATGGAGATGGTTCCCCCTCCCAAAGACCCAGCAGGCAAAAATAGGCCTTGTTCTAAAGCTCTTTGGGAACCGCTTGCGTAGCCCCACAGACCTGGGGGCTGCGGGCTTTCCTGCTGCCTTCAGCCTCGACACCACCCTTTCCCACTTGGTGCCACGCCAGACACAAAAACAGCCATACGGCTGGAGATGGGTCCCCCGCCCAAGGAGCCAGCAGGGAAAACTATGCCTTGTTCTAAAGCTCTTTGGGAACCGCTTGCGTAGCCCCACAGACCTGGGGGCTGCGGGCTTTCCTGCTGCCTTCAGCCTCGACACCACCCTTTCCCACTTGGCGTCGCACCAGGCACAAAAATGGCCATATGGCTGGAGATGGGTCGCCCGCACAAGGAGCCAGCAGGGAAAACAATGCCTTCTTCTAAAGCTCTTTGGGAACCGCTTGCGTAGCCCCACAGACCTGGGGGCTGAGGGCTTTCCTGCTGCCTTCAGCCTCGACACCACCCTTTCCCACTTGGCGTCGCGCCAGGCACAAAAATGGCTATACGGCTGGAGATGGGTCCCCCGCCCGAGGAGCCAGCACGGAAAACTATGTCTTGTTCTAAAGCTCTTTGGGAACCGCTTGCGTAGCCCCACAGACCTGGGGGCTGCGGGCTTTCCTGCTGCCTTCAGCCTCGACAACACCCTTTCCCACTTGGCGTCGCGCCAGGCACAAAAATGGCCATATGGCTGGAGATGGGTCGCCCGCACAAGGAGCCAGCAGGGAACACAATGCCTTCTTCTAAAGCTCTTTGGGAACCGCTTCCGTAGCCCCACAGACCTGGGGGCTGCGGGCTTTCCTGCTGCCTTCAGCCTCCACACCACTCTTTCCCACTTGGCGTCGCGCCAGGCACAAAAATGCCTATACGGCTGGAGATGGGTCCCCCGCCCAAGGAGCCAACAGGGAAAACTAGGCCTTATTCTAAAGTTCTTTGGGAACCGCTTGCGTAGCCCCACAGACCTGGGGGCTGCGGGCTTTTCTGCTGCCTTCAGCCTCCACACCACACTTTCCCAATTGGCGCCGCGCCAGGCACAAAAACAGCCATACGGCTGGAGCTGCGTCCCACGCCGAAACAACCAGCAGGGAAAACTAGGCCTTCTTCAAAGATTTTTGGGAAACGATTGCGTAGCCCTACAGACCTGGGTGCTGCAGGTATTTCTGCTGCCTTCAGCCTCGACACCACCCTTTCCCACTTGGCGCCGCGCTAGGCACAAAAATGGCCATATGGCTGGAGATGGGTCCCCAGCCCAAAGACCCAGCAGGGAAAACTATGCCTTGTTCTAAAGCTCTTTGGGAACCGCTTGCGTAGCACCCACAGACCTGGGGGCTGCGGGCTTTCCTGCTGCCTTCAACCTCAATATTACGCTTTCCCACTAGGTGTCGCTCCAGGCACAAAAACAGCCATACGGCTGGAGATGGGTCCCCCGCCCAACGAGCCAGCAGGGAAAACTATGCCTTGTTCTAAAGCTATTTGGGAACCGCTTGCGTAGCCCCACAGAGCTGGGGGCTGCGGGCCTTCCTGCTGCCTTCAGCCTCGCCACCACCCTTTCCCTCCTGTCGCCGCACCAGGCACAAAAATGGCCATATGGCTGGAGATGGTTCCCCCTCCCAAAGACCCAGCAGGCAAAAATAGGCCTTGTTCTAAAGCTCTTTGAGAACCGCTTGCGTAGCCCCACAGACCTGGGGGCTGCGGGCTTTCCTGCTGCCTTCAGCCTCGACACCACCCTTTCCCACTTGGTGCCACGCCAGGCACAAAAACAGCCATACGGCTGGAGATGGGTCCCCCGCCCAAAGAGCCAGCAGGGAAAACTATGCCTTGTTCTAAAGCTCTTTGGGAACCGCTTGCGTAGCCCCACAGAACTGGGGGCTGCAAGCTTTCCTGCTGCCTTCAGCCTCCACACCACCCTTTCCCACTTGGCGTCGCGCCAGGCACAAAAATGGCCATATGGCTGGAGATGGTTTCCCCGCACAAGGAGCCAGCAGGGAAAACTAGGCCTTGTTATAAAGCTATTTGGGAACCGCTTGCGTAGGCCCACAGACCTGAGGGCTGCGGGCTTTCCTGCTGCCTTCACCCTCCACACCACCCTATCCCACTTGGTGCCACGCCAGGTACAAAAACAGCCATACGGCTGGAGATGCGTCCCACGCCGAAAGAACCAGCAGGGAAAACTAGGCTTTCTTCAAAGCTCTTTGGGAACCGCTTGCGTAGCCCCACAGACGTGGGGGCTACGGGCTTTCCTGCTGCCTTCAGCCTCAAAAACACCGTTTCCCACTTGGCGCCGCACCAGGCACAAAAATGGCCATACGGGTGGAGATGGGTCCCCCACCCAAGGAGCCAGCAGGGAAAACTATGCCTTGTTCTAAAGCTCTTTGGGAACCGCTTGCGTAGACCCACAGACCTGGGGGCTGCGGGCTTTCCTGCTGCCTTCAGCCTCGACACCACCCTTTCCCACTTGGCGCCGCTCCAGGCAACAAAAATGGCCATACGGCTGGAGATGGGTCCCCCGCCCAAAGACCCAGAAGGGAAAACTATGCCTTGTTCTAAAGCTCTTAGGGAACCTCTTGCGGAGCCCCACAGACCTGGGGGCTGCGGGCTTTCCTGCTGCCTTCAGCCTCCACACCACCCTTTCCCACTTGGCGCCGCGCCAGGCACAAAAACAGCCATACGGCTGGGGATGGGTCCCCCGCCAAAGGAGCCAGCAGGGAAAACTATGCCTTGTTCTAAAGCTCTTTGGGAATCACTTGCGTAGCCCCACAGACCTGGGGGCTGCGGGCTTTCCTGCTGCCTTTAGCCTTGACATGACCATTTCCCACTTGGTGCCGCACCAGGCACAAAAATGCCTATACGGCTGAAGATAGGTCCCCCGCCCAAGGAGCCAGCAGGGAAAACTAGGCCTTGTTCTAAAGCTCTTTGGGAACCGCTTGCGTAGCCTTAAAGACCTGGGGGCTACAGGTATTTCTGCTGCCTTCAGCCTCCACACCACCCTTTCCCACTTGGCGCCGCGCCAGGCACAAAAATGGCCATATGGCTGGAGATGGTTCCCCCGCCCAAGGAGCCAGCAGGGAAAACTAGGCCTTGTTCTAAAGCTCTTTGGGAACCGCTTGCGTAGCCCCACAGACCTGGGGGCTGCGGGCTTTCCTGCTGCCTTCATCTTGACATGACCATTTCCCACTTGGTGCCGCACCAGGCACAAAAATGCCTATACGGCTGAAGATAGGTCCCCCGCCCAAGGAGCCAGCAGGAAAAACTAGGCCTTGTTCTAAAGCTATTTGGGAAACTCTTGCGTAGACCCACAGACCTGGGGGCTGCGGGCTTTCCTACTGCCTTAAGCCTCAAAAACACCACTTCCCACTTGGCGCCGCACCAGGCACAAAAATGGCCATATGGCTGGAGATGGGTCGCCCGCACAAGGAGCCAGCAGGGAAAACTAGGCCTTCTTTTAAAGCTCTATGGGAACCGCTTGCGTAGCCCCAAAGATCTGGGGGCTGCAGGTTTTTCTGCTGCCTTCAGCCTTGACACCACCCTTTCCACTTGCCGCCGCGCTAGGCACAAAAATGGCCATACGGCTGGAGATGGTTCCCCAGCCCAAAGACCCAGAAGGGAAAACTATGCCTTGTTCTAAAGCTCTTTGGGAACCGCTTGCTTAGCACCCACAGACGTGGGGGCTGCAGGCTTTCCTGCTGCCTTCAACCTCAATATTACGCTTTCCTACTAGGTGTCGCTCCAGGCACAAAAACAGCCATACGGCTGGAGATGGGTCCCCCGCCCAAGGAGCCAGCAGGGAAAACTAGGCCTTGTTCTAAAGCTCTTTGGGAACCGCTTGCGTAGCCCCACAGACCTGGGGGCTGAGGGCTTTCCTGCTGCCTTCAGCCTCGACACCACCCTTTCCCACTTGGCGTCGCGCCAGGCACAAAAATGGCTATACGGCTGGAGATGGGTCCCCCGCCCGAGGAGCCAGCACGGAAAACTATGTCTTGTTCTAAAGCTCTTTGGGAACCGCTTGCGTAGCCCCACAGACCTGGGGGCTGCGGGCTTTCCTGCTGCCTTCAGCCTCGACAACACCCTTTCCCACTTGGCGTCGCGCCAGGCACAAAAATGGCCATATGGCTGGAGATGGGTCGCCCGCACAAGGAGCCAGCAGGGAACACAATGCCTTCTTCTAAAGCTCTTTGGGAACCGCTTGCGTAGCCCCACAGACCTGGGGGCTGCGGGCTTTCCTGCTGCCTTCAGCCTCGACACAACCCTTTCCCACTTGGTGACGCGCCAGGCACAAAAATGGCCATATGGCTGGAAATGGGTCACCCGCCCAAGGAGCCAGCAGGGAAAACAATGCCTTGTTCTAAAGCTATTTGGGAATCGCTTGCGTAGCCCCAAAGACCTGGGGGCTGCAAGCTTTCCTGCTGCCTTCAGCCTCAATACTACGCTTTCCCACTAGGTGTTGCTCCAGGCCCAAAAATGGCCATACGGCTGGAGATGGGTCCCCCGCCCAAGGAGCCAGCAGGGAAAACTATGCCTTGTTCTAAAGCTCTTAAGGAACTGCTTGCGTAGCCCCACAGACCTGGGGATGCGAGCTTTCCTGCTGCCTTCAGCCTTGACACCACCCTTTCCCACTTGGCGCCGCGCCAGGCACAAAAATGGCCATACGGCTGGAGATGGGTCCCCCGGCCATGGAGCCAGCAGGGAAAACTAGGCCTTGTTCTAAAGCTATTTGGGAACCGCTTGCGTAGCACCACAGACCTGGGGGCTGCAGGCTTTTCTGCTGCCTTCAGACTCAAAACCGCCCTTTCCACTTGGCGCCGCGCCAGGCACAAAAATGGCCTTACAGCTGGAGATGGGTCCCCCGCACAACGAGCTAGCAGGGTAAAATAGCCCTTGTTCTAAAGCTCTTTGGGAACCGCTTGCGTAGGCCCACAGACCTGGGGGCTGCGGGCTTTCCTGCTGCCTTCAGCCTCCACACCACACTTTCCCAATTGGCGCCGCGCCAGGCACAAAAACAGCCATACGGCTGGAGATGCGTCCCTTGCCGAAAGAACCAGCAGGGAAAACTAGGCCTTCTTCAAAGCTCTTAGGGAACCGCTTGCGTAGTCCCACAGACCTGGGGCTGCGAGCTTTCCTGCTGCCTTCAGCCTCGACACCACCCTTTCCCACTTGGTGCCACGCCAGGCACAAAAACAGCCATACGGCTGGAGATGGGTCCCCCGCCCAAAGAGCCAGCAGGGAAAACTATGCCTTGTTCTAAAGCTCTTTGGGAACCGCTTGAGTAGCCCCACAGACCTGGGGGCTGCGGGCTTTCCTGCTGCCTTCAGCCTCAATAGTACGATTTCCCACTAGGTGTTGCTCCAGGCCCAAAAATGGCCATACGGCTGGAGATGGGTTCCCCGCCCAAGGAGCCAGCAGGGAAAACTAGGCCTTGTTCTAAAGCTCTTAGGGAACCTCTTGCGTAGCCCCACAGACCTGGGGGCTGCAGGCTTTCCTACTGCCTTCAGCCTCGACACCACCCTTTCCCACTTGGCGCCGCACCAGGCAAAAAAATGGCCATACGGCTGGAGATGTGTCCCCCGCCCAAAGACCCAGAAGGGAAAACTATGTCTTGTTCTAAAGCTCTTTGGGAACCGCTTGCGTAGCCCCACAGACCTGGGGGCTGCGGGCTTTTCTGCTGCCTTCAGCCTCCACACCACACTTTCCCAATTGGCGCCGCGCCAGGCACATAAACAGCCATACGGCTGGAGATGCGTCCCACGCCAAAACAACCAGCAGGGAAAACTAGGCCTTCTTCAAAGATTTTTGGGAAACGATTGCGTAGCCCTACAGACCTGGGTGCTGCAGGTATTTCTGCTGCCTTCAGCCTCGACACCACCCTTTCCACTTGCCGCCGCGCTAGGCACAAAAATGGCCATACGGCTGGAGATGGTTCCCCAGCCCAAAGACCCAGAAGGGAAAACTATGCCTTATTCTAAAGCTCTTTGGGAACCGCTTGCTTAGCACCCACAGACGTGGGGGCTGCAGGCTTTCCTGCTGCCTTCAACCTCAATATTACGCTTTCCCACTAGGTGTCGCTCCAGGCACAAAAACAGCCATACGGCTGGAGATGGGTCCCCCGCCCAAGGAGCCAGCAGGGAAAACTAGGCCTTGTTCTAAAGCTATTTGGGAACCGCTTGCGTAGCCCCACAGACCTGGGGGCTGCGGGCCTTCCTGCTGCCTTCAGCCTCGACACCACCCTTTCCCACTTGGCGCCGCGCCAGGCACAAAAATGGCCATATGGCTGGAGATGGGACGCCCGCACAAAGAGCCAGCAGGGAAAACTAGGCCTTGTTCTAAAGCTCTTTGGGAACCGCTTGCGTAGCCCCAAAGAACTGGGGGCTGCAGGTTTTTCTGCTGCCTTCAGCCTCGACACCACCCTTTCCCACTTGGCGCCGCGCCAGGCACAAAAATGGCCATACAGCTGGAGATGGTTCCCCCTCCCAAAGACCCAGCAGGCAAAAATAGGCCTTGTTCTAAAGCTCTTTGGGAACCGCTTGCGTAGCCCCACAGACCTGGGGGCTGCGGGCTTTCCTGCTGCCTTCAGCCTCGACACCACCCTTTCCCACTTGGTGCCACGCCAGACACAAAAACAGCCATACGGCTGGAGATGGGTCCCCCGCCCAAGGAGCCAGCAGGGAAAACTATGCCTTGTTCTAAAGCTCTTTGGGAACCGCTTGCGTAGCCCCACAGACCTGGGGGCTGCGGGCTTTCCTGCTGCCTTCAGCCTCGACACCACCCTTTCCCACTTGGCGTCGCACCAGGCACAAAAATGGCCATATGGCTGGAGATGGGTCGCCCGCACAAGGAGCCAGCAGGGAAAACAATGCCTTCTTCTAAAGCTCTTTGGGAACCGCTTGCGTAGCCCCACAGACCTGGGGGCTGAGGGCTTTCCTGCTGCCTTCAGCCTCGACACCACCCTTTCCCACTTGGCGTCGCGCCAGGCACAAAAATGGCTATACGGCTGGAGATGGGTCCCCCGCCCGAGGAGCCAGCACGGAAAACTATGTCTTGTTCTAAAGCTCTTTGGGAACCGCTTGCGTAGCCCCACAGACCTGGGGGCTGCGGGCTTTCCTGCTGCCTTCAGCCTCGACAACACCCTTTCCCACTTGGCGTCGCGCCAGGCACAAAAATGGCCATATGGCTGGAGATGGGTCGCCCGCACAAGGAGCCAGCAGGGAACACAATGCCTTCTTCTAAAGCTCTTTGGGAACCGCTTCCGTAGCCCCACAGAGCTGGGGGCTGCGGGCTTTCCTGCTGCCTTCAGCCTCCACACCACTCTTTCCCACTTGGCGTCGCGCCAGGCACAAAAATGCCTATACGGCTGGAGATGGGTCCCCCGCCCAAGGAGCCAACAGGGAAAACTAGGCCTTATTCTAAAGTTCTTTGGGAACCGCTTGCGTAGCCCCACAGACCTGGGGGCTGCGGGCTTTTCTGCTGCCTTCAGCCTCCACACCACACTTTCCCAATTGGCGCCGCGCCAGGCACAAAAACAGCCATACGGCTGGAGCTGCGTCCCACGCCGAAACAACCAGCAGGGAAAACTAGGCCTTCTTCAAAGATTTTTGGGAAACGATTGCGTAGCCCTACAGACCTGGGTGCTGCAGGTATTTCTGCTGCCTTCAGCCTCGACACCACCCTTTCCCACTTGGCGCCGCGCTAGGCACAAAAATGGCCATATGGCTGGAGATGGGTCCCCAGCCCAAAGACCCAGCAGGGAAAACTATGCCTTGTTCTAAAGCTCTTTGGGAACCGCTTGCGTAGCACCCACAGACCTGGGGGCTGCAGGCTTTCCTGCTGCCTTCAACCTCAATATTACGCTTTCCCACTAGGTGTCGCTCCAGGCACAAAAACAGCCATACGGCTGGAGATGGGTCCCCCGCCCAACGAGCCAGCAGGGAAAACTATGCCTTGTTCTAAAGCTATTTGGGAACCGCTTGCGTAGCCCCACAGACCTGGGGGCTGCGGGCCTTCCTGCTGCCTTCAGCCTCGCCACCACCCTTTCCCTCCTGTCGCCGCACCAGGCACAAAAATGGCCATATGGCTGGAGATGGTTCCCCCTCCCAAAGACCCAGCAGGCAAAAATAGGCCTTGTTCTAAAGCTCTTTGAGAACCGCTTGCGTAGCCCCACAGACCTGGGGGCTGCGGGCTTTCCTGCTGCCTTCAGCCTCGACACCACCCTTTCCCACTTGGTGCCACGCCAGGCACAAAAACAGCCATACGGCTGGAGATGGGTCCCCCGCCCAAAGAGCCAGCAGGGAAAACTATGCCTTGTTCTAAAGCTCTTTGGGAACCGCTTGCGTAGCCCCACAGAACTGGGGGCTGCAAGCTTTCCTGCTGCCTTCAGCCTCCACACCACCCTTTCCCACTTGGCGTCGCGCCAGGCACAAAAATGGCCATATGGCTGGAGATGGTTTCCCCGCACAAGGCGCCAGCAGGGAAAACTAGGCCTTGTTATAAAGCTATTTGGGAACCGCTTGCGTAGGCCCACAGACCTGAGGGCTGCGGGCTTTCCTGCTGCCTTCACCCTCCACACCACCCTATCCCACTTGGTGCCACGCCAGGTACAAAAACAGCCATACGGCTGGAGATGCGTCCCACGCCGAAAGAACCAGCAGGGAAAACTAGGCTTTCTTCAAAGCTCTTTGGGAACCGCTTGCGTAGCCCCACAGACGTGGGGGCTACGGGCTTTCCTGCTGCCTTCAGCCTCAAAAACACCGTTTCCCACTTGGCGCCGCACCAGGCACAAAAATGGCCATACGGGTGGAGATGGGTCCCCCACCCAAGGAGCCAGCAGGGAAAACTATGCCTTGTTCTAAAGCTCTTTGGGAACCGCTTGCGTAGACCCACAGACCTGGGGGCTGCGGGCTTTCCTGCTGCCTTCAGCCTCGACACCACCCTTTCCCACTTGGCGCCGCTCCAGGCAACAAAAATGGCCATACGGCTGGAGATGGGTCCCCCGCCCAAAGACCCAGAAGGGAAAACTATGCCTTGTTCTAAAGCTCTTAGGGAACCTCTTGCGGAGCCCCACAGACCTGGGGGCTGCGGGCTTTCCTGCTGCCTTCAGCCTCCACACCACCCTTTCCCACTTGGCGCCGCGCCAGGCACAAAAACAGCCATACGGCTGGGGATGGGTCCCCCGCCAAAGGAGCCAGCAGGGAAAACTATGCCTTGTTCTAAAGCTCTTTGGGAATCACTTGCGTAGCCCCACAGACCTGGGGGCTGCGGGCTTTCCTGCTGCCTTTAGCCTTGACATGACCATTTCCCACTTGGTGCCGCACCAGGCACAAAAATGCCTATACGGCTGAAGATAGGTCCCCCGCCCAAGGAGCCAGCAGGGAAAACTAGGCCTTGTTCTAAAGCTCTTTGGGAACCGCTTGCGTAGCCTTAAAGACCTGGGGGCTACAGGTATTTCTGCTGCCTTCAGCCTCCACACCACCCTTTCCCACTTGGCGCCGCGCCAGGCAAAAAAATGGCCATATGGCTGGAGATGGTTCCCCCGCCCAAGGAGCCAGCAGGGAAAACTAGGCCTTGTTCTAAAGCTCTTTGGGAACCGCTTGCGTAGCCCCACAGACCTGGGGGCTGCGGGCTTTCCTGCTGCCTTCATCTTGACATGACCATTTCCCACTTGGTGCCGCACCAGGCACAAAAATGCCTATACGGCTGAAGATAGGTCCCCCGCCCAAGGAGCCAGCAGGAAAAACTAGGCCTTGTTCTAAAGCTATTTGGGAAACTCTTGCGTAGACCCACAGACCTGGGGGCTGCGGGCTTTCCTACTGCCTTAAGCCTCAAAAACACCACTTCCCACTTGGCGCCGCACCAGGCACAAAAATGGCCATATGGCTGGAGATGGGTCGCCCGCACAAGGAGCCAGCAGGGAAAACTAGGCCTTGTTCTAAAGCTCTATGGGAACCGCTTGCGTAGCCCCAAAGATCTGGGGGCTGCAGGTTTTTCTGCTGCCTTCAGCCTTGACACCACCCTTTCCCACTTGGCGCCGGGCCAGGCACAAAAATGGCCATACAGCTGGAGATGGTTCCCCCGCCCAAAGACCCAGCAGGGAAAACTATGCCTTGTTCTAAAGCTCTTTGGGAACCGCTTGCGTAGATCCACACACCTGGGGGCTGCGGGCTTTCCTGCTGCCTTCAGCCTCCACACCACCCTTTCCCACTTGGTGCCACGCCAGGCACAAAAACAGCCATACGGCTCGAGATGGGTCCCCCGCCCAAAGACCCAGCAGGGAAAACTATGCCTTGTTCTAAAGCCCTTTGGGAACCGCTTGCGTAGCCCCACAGACCTGGGGGCTGCGGGCTTTCCTGCTGCCTTCAGCCTCGACATCACCCTTTCCCACTTGGCGCCTCGCCAGGAGCAAAAATGGCCATACGGCTGGAGATGGGTCGCCCGCCCAAGGAGCCAGCAGGGAAAACTAAGCCTTGTTCTAAAGCTGTTTGGGAACCTCTTGCGTAGCCCCACAGACCTGGGGGCTGCGGGCCTTCCTGCTGCCTTCAGCCTCGACACCATCCTTTCCCACTTGGCGCCGCGCCAGGCACAAAAATGGCCATACGTATGGAGAATGGTCCCCCCCCAAGGAGCCAGCAGGGAAAACTAGGCCTTGTTCTAAAGCTCTTTGGGAACCGCTTGCGTAGCCCCACAGACCTGGGGGCTGCGGGCTTTCCTGCTGCCTTCTGCCTTGACATGACCCTTTGCCACTTGGTGCCGCGCTAGGCACAAAAATGGCCATACGGCTGGAGATGGATCCCCAGCCCAAAGACCCAGCAGGGAAAACTATGCCTTGTTCTGAAGCTCTTTGGGATCCGCTTGCGTAGCACCCACAGACCTGGGGGCTGCAGGCTTTCCTGCTGCCTTGAGCCTTAATACTACGCTTTCCCACTAGGTGTCGCTCCAGGCCCAAAAATGGCCATACGGCTGGAGATGGGTCCCCCGCCCAAGGAACCAGCAAGGAAAACTACGCCTTGTTCTAAAGCTCTTAGGGAACTGCTTGCGTAGCCCCACAGGCCTGGGGGCTGCGGGCTTTCCTGCTGCCTTCAGCCTCGACATCACCCTTTCCCACTTGGCGCCGCGCTAGCTACAAAAATGGCCATACGGCTGGAGATGGGTCCCACGCCCAAAGAGCCAGCAGGGAAAACTATGCCTTGTTCTAAAGCTCTTTGGGATCCGCTTGCGTAGCACCCACAGACCTGAGGGCTGCAGGCTTTCCTGCTGCCTTCAACCTCAATATTATGCTTTCCCACTAGGTGTCGCTCCAGACACAAAAATGGCCATAAGGCTAGATATGGGTCCCCCGCCCAAGGAGCCAGCAGGGAAAAATATGCCTTGCTCTAAAGCTATTTGGGAACCTCTTGCGTAGCCCCACAGACCTGGGTTGCTGCGGGCCTTCCTGCTGCCTTCAGCCTCGACACCACCCTTTCCGTCTTGGCGCCGCACCAGGCACAAAAATGGCCATATGGCTGGAGATGGGTCGCCCGCACAAGGAGCCAGCAGGTAAAACTAGGCCTTGATCTAAAACTCTTTGGGAACCGCTTGCGTAGCCCCAAAGACCTGGGGGCTGCAGGTTTTTCTGCTGCCTTCAGCCTCGACACCACCCTTTCCCACTTGGCGCCGCACCAGGCACAAAAATGGCCATACGGCTGGAGATGTGTCCCCCGCCCAAAGACCCAGAAGGGAAAACTAGGCCTTGTTCTAAAGCTCTTTGGGAACCGCTTGCGTAGCACCCACAGACCTGGGGGCTGCAGGCTTTCCTGCTGCCTTCAGCCTCAATACTACGCTTTCCCACTAGGTGTTGCTCCAGGCCCAAAAATGGCCATACGGCTGGAGATGGGTCCCCCGCCCAAGGAGCCAGCAGGGAAAACTAGGCCTTGTTCTAAAGCTCTTAAGGAACCGCTTGCGTAGCCCCACAGACCTGGGGATGCGAGCTTTCCTGCTGCCTTCAGCCTTGACACCACCCTTTCCCACTTGGCTCCGCGCCAGGCACAAAAATGGCCATACGGCTGGAGATGGGTCCCCCGGCCATGGAGCCAGCAGGGAAAACTAGGCCTTGTGTCTAAAGCTATT
This sequence comes from Chroicocephalus ridibundus, assembly GCF_963924245.1. Classification (NCBI taxonomy): domain Eukaryota; kingdom Metazoa; phylum Chordata; class Aves; order Charadriiformes; family Laridae; genus Chroicocephalus; species Chroicocephalus ridibundus. Next base: position 141,670 of record NW_026961251.1, read on the forward strand.
TGGGAACCGCTTGCGTAGCCCCACAGACCTGGGGGCTGCAGGCTTTTCTGCTGCCTTCAGACTCAAAACCGCCCTTTCCACTTGGCGCCGGGCCAGGCACAAAAATGGCCTTACAGCTGGAGATGGGTCCCCCGCACAACGAGCTAGCAGGGTAAAATAGGCCTTGTTCTAAAGCTCTTTGGGAACCGCTTGCATAGCCCCACAGACCTGGGGGCTGCGGGCCTTCCTGCTGCCTTCAGCCTCCACACCACCCTTTCCCAATTGGTGCCACGCCAGGCACAAAAACAGCCATACGGCTGGGGATGGGTCCCCCGCCCAAGGAGCCAGCAGGGAAAACTATGTCTTGTTCTAAAGCTCTTTGGGAACCGCTTGCGTAGCCCCACAGACCTGGGGGCTGCGGGCTTTCCTGCTGCCTTCAGCCTCGACAACACCCTTTCCCACTTGGCGTCGCGCCAGGCACAAAAATGGCTATACGGCTGGAGATGGGTCCCCCGCCCAAGGAGCCAAAGGGAAAAATAGGCCTTGTTCTAAAGCTCTTTGGGAACCGCTTGCGTAGCCCCACAGACCTGGGGGCTACAGGTATTTCTGCTGCCTTCAGCCTCCACACCACCCTTTCCCACTTGGTGCCACGCCAGGCACAAAAACAGCCATACGGCTGGAGATGGGTCCCCCGCACAACGAGCTAGCAGGGTAAAATAGCCCTTGTTCTAAAGCTCTTTGGGAACCGCTTGCGTAGCCCCACAGACCTGGGGGCTGCGGGCTTTCCTTCTGCCTTCAGCCTTCACATGACCATTTCCCACTTGGTGCCGCGCTAGCTACAAAAATGGCTATACGGCTGAAGATAGGTCCCCCGCCCAAGGAGCCAGCAGGAAAAACTAGGCCTTGTTCTAAAGCTCTTTGGGAACCGCTTGCGTAGCCCCACAGACCTGGGGGCTGTGGTCCTTTCTGCTGCCTTCAGCCTCGAAACCACCCTTTCCCACTAGGTGTCGCTCCAGGCACAAAAATGGCCATACGGCTAGATATGGATCCCCAGCCCAAGGAGACAGCAGGGAAAACTTTGCCTTCTTCTAAAGCTCTTTGGGAACCGCTTGCGTAGCCCCACAGACCTGGGGGCTGCGGGCTTTTCTGCTGCCTTCAGCCTCCACACCACACTTTCCCAATTGGCGCCGCGCCAGGCACAAAAACAGCCATACGGCTGGAGATGCGTCCCTCGCCGAAAGAACCAGCAGGGAAAACTAGGCCTTCTTCAAAGATCTTTGGGAAACGATTGCGTAGCCCTACAGACCTGGGTGCTGCAGGTATTTCTGCTGCCTTCAGCCTCGACACCACCCTTTCCCACTTGGCGCCGCACCAGGCACAAAAATGGCCATACGGCTGGAGATGGGTCCCCCGCCCAAAGACCCAGAAGGGAAAACTAGGCCTTGTTCTAAAGCTCTTTGGGAACTGCTTGCGTAGCACCCACAGACCTGGGGGCTGCAGGCTTTCCTGCTGCCTTCAGCCTCAATACTACGCTTTCCCACTAGGTGTTGCTCCAGGCCCAAAAATGGCCATACGGCTGGAGATGGGTCCCCCGCACAAGGAGCCAGCAGGGAAAACTAGGCCTTGTTCTAAAGCTCTTTGGGAACCGCTTGCGTAGCCCCAAAGACCTGGGTGCTGCAGGTATTTCTGCTGCCTTCAGCCTCCACACCACCCTTTCCACTTGGCGCCGCACCAGGCACAAAAATGGCCATATGGCTGGAGATGGTTCCCCCACCCAAGGAGCCAGCAGGGAAAACTAGGCCTTGTTCTACAGCTCTTTGGGAACCGCTTGCGTAACCCCACAGACCTGGGTGCTGCGGGCTGTCCTGCTGCCTTCAGCCTCCACACCACCCTTTCCCACTTGGTGCCACGCCAGGCACAAAAACAGCCATACGGCTGGAGATGGGTCCCCCGCCCAAGGAGCCAACAGGGAAAACTACGCCTTGTTCTAAAGCTCTTTGGGAACCGCTTGCGTAGCCCCACAGACCTGGGGGCTGCGGGCTTTCCTTCTGCCTTCAGCCTTGACATGACCATTTCCCACTTGGTGCCGCGCCAGGCACAAAAATGGCTATACGGCTGAAGATAGGTCCCCCGCCTAAAGACCCAGAAGGGAAAACTAGGCCTTCTTCAAAGATCTTTGGGAAGCGATTGCGTAGCCCTACAGACCTGGGTGCTGCAGGTATTTCTGCTGCCTTCAGCCTCGACACCACCCTTTCCCACTTGGCGCCGCGCTAGGCACAAAAATGGCCATACGGCTGGAGATGGATCCCCAGCCCAATGACCCAGCAGGGAAAACTATGCCTTGTTCTGAAGCTCTTTGGGAACCGCTTGCGTAGCACCCACAGACCTGGGGGCTGCAGGCTTTCCTGCTACCTTCAACCTCAATATTACGCTTTCCCACTAGGTGTCGCTCCAGGCACAAAAATGGCCATAAGGCTAGATATGGGTCCCCCGCCCAAGGAGCCAGCAGGGAAAACTATGCCTTGTTCTAAAGCTCTTTGGGAACCTCTTGCGTAGCCCCACAGAACTGGGGGCTGCGGGCTTTCCTGCTGCCTTCAGCCTCGACACCACCCTTTCCCTCTTGGCGCCGCACCAGGCACAAAAATGGCCATACGGCTGGAGATGGGTCCCCAGACAAAGACCCAGCAGGGAAAACTATGCCTTGTTCTAAAGCTCTTTGGGAACCGCTTGCGTAGCACCCACAGACCTGGGGGCTGCAGGCTTTCCTGCTGCCTTCAACCTCAATATTACGCTTTCCCACTAGGTGTCGCTCCAGGCACAAAAATGGCCATAAGGCTAGATATGGGTCCCCCGCCCAAGGAGCCAGCAGGGAAAACTAAGCCTTGTTCTAAAGCTCTTAGGGAACCTCTTGCGTAGCCTCACAGACCTGGGGGCTGCGGGCCTTCCTGCTGCCTTCAGCCTCGACACCACCCTTTCCCACTTGGCGCCGCGCCAGGCACAAAAATGGCCATACGTCTGGACAATGGTCCCCCGCCCATGGAGCCAGCAGGGAAAACTAGGCCTTGTTCTAAAGCTCTTTGGGAACCGCTTGCGTAGCCCCACAGACCTGGGGGCTGCAGGCTTTCCTGCTGCCTTCTGCCTTGACATGACCCTTTCCCACTTGGCGCCGCGCCAGGCACAAAAATGGCCATACGGTTGGAGATGGGTCCCAAGCCCAAAGAGCCAGCAGGGAAAACTATGCCTTGTTCTAATGCTCTTTGGGGTCCGCTTCCGTAGCACCCACAGACCTGAGGGCTGCAGGCTTTCCTGCTGCTTTCAACCTCAATATTATGCTTTCCCACTAGGTGTCGCTCCAGGCACAAAAATGGCCATATGGCTGGAGATGGGTCGCCCGCACAAGGAGCCAGCAGGGAAAACTAGGCCTTGATCTAAAACTCTTTGGGAACCGCTTGCGTAGCCCCAAAGACCTGGGGGCTGCAGGTTTTTCTGCTGCCTTCAGCCTCGACACCACCCTTTCCAACTTGGCGCCGCGCCAGGCACAAAAATGGCCATACGGCTGGAGATGTGTCCCCCGCCCAAAGACCCAGAGGGGAAAACTAGACCTTGTTCTAAAGCTCTTTGGGAACCGCTTGCGTAGCACCCACAGACCTGGGGGCTGCAGGCTTTCCTGCTGCCTTCAGCCTCAATACTACGCTTTCCCACTAGGTGTTGCTCCAGGCCCAAAAATGGCCATACGGCTGGAGATGGGTCCCCCGCCCAAGGAGCCAGCAGGGAAAACTAGGCCTTGTTCTAAAGCTTTTAAGGAACCGCTTGCGTAGCCCCACAGACCTGGGGATGCGAGCTTTCCTGCTGCCTTCAGCCTTGACACCACCCTTTCCCACTTGGCGCCGCGCCAGGCACAAAAATGGCCATACGGCTGGAGATGGGTCCCCCGCCCAAAGACCCAGCAGGGAAAACTAGGCCTTGTTCTAAAGCTCTTTGGGAACCGCTTGCGTAGCCCCACAGACCTGGGGGCTGCAGGCTTTTCTGCTGCCTTCAGACTCAAAACCGTCCTTTCCACTTGGCGCCGCGCCAGGCACAAAAATGGCCTTACAGCTGGAGATGGGTCCCCCGCACAACGAGCTAGCAGGGTAAAATAGGCCTTGTTCTAAAGCTCTTTGGGAACCGCTTGCATAGCCCCACAGACCTGGGGGCTGCGGGCTTTCCTGCTGCCTTCAGCCTCGACACCACCCTTTCCCACTTGGTGCCACGCCAGGCACAAAAACAGCCATACGGCTGGGGATGGGTCCCCCGCCCAAGGAGCCAGCAGGGAAAACTATGTCTTGTTCTAAAGCTCTTTGGGAACCGCTTGCGTAGCCCCACAGACCTGGGGGCTGCGGGTTTTCCTGCTGCCTTCAGCCTCGACAACACCCTTTCCCACTTGGCGTCGCGCCAGGCACAAAAATGGCCATATGGCTGGAGATGGGTCGCCCACACAAGGAGCCAGCAGGGAAAACAATGCCTTCTTCTAAAGCTCTTTGGGAACCGCTTGCGTAGCCCAACAGACCTGGGGGCTGCGGGCTTTCCTGCTGCCTTCAGCCTCCACACCACTCTTTCCCACTTGGCGTCGCGCCAGGCACAAAAATGGCTATACGGCTGGAGATGGGTCCCCCGCCCAAGGAGCCAACAGGGAAAACTAGGCCTTGTTCTAAAGCTCTTTGGGAACCGCTTGCGTAGCCCCAAAGACCTGGGGGCTGCGGGCTTTCCTGCTGCCTTCAGCCTCGACACCACCCTTTCCCACTTGGCGCCGCACCAGGCACAAAAATGGCAATAACGCTGGAGATGGGTCCCCCGCCCAAGGAGCCAGCAGGGAAAACTAGGCCTTGTTCTAAAGCTCTTTGGGAACCGCTTGCGTAGCACCCACAGACCTGGGGGCTGCAGGCTTTCCTGCTGCCTTCAGCCTCAATACTACGCTTTCCCACTAGGTGTTGCTCCAGGCCCAAAAATGGCCATACGGCTGGAGATGGGTCCCCCGCACAAGGAGCCAGCAGGGAAAACTATGCCGTGTTCTAAAGCTCTATGGGAACCGCTTGCGTAGCCCCACAGACCTGGGGGCTGCGGGCTTTCCTGCTGCCTTCAGCCTCGACATCACCCTTTCCCACTTGGCGCCGCGCCAGGGGCAAAAATGGCAATACGGCTGGAGATGGGTCCCCCGCCCAAGGAGCCAGCAGGGAAAACTAGGCCTTGTTCTAAAGCTCTTTGGGAACCGCTTGCGTAGCCCCACAGACCTGGGGGCTGCGGGCTTTCCTGCTGCCTTCAGCCTCGACACCACCCTTTCCCACTTGGCGCCGCACCAGGCACAAAAATGGCCATACGGCTGGAGATGGGTCCCCCGCCCAAAGACCCAGAAGGGAAAACTAGGCCTTGTTCTAAAGCTCTTTGGGAACCGCTTGCGTAGCACCCACAGACCTGGGGGCTGCAGGCTTTCCTGCTGCCTTCAGCCTCAATACTACGCTTTCCCACTAGGTGTTGCTCCAGGCCCAAAAATGGCCATACGGCTGCAGATCGGTCCCCCGCCGAAGGAGCCAGCAGGGAAAACTAAGCCTTGTTCTAAAGCTCTTAGGGAACCGCTTGCGTAGCCCCAAAGATCTGGGGGCTGCAGGCTTTTCTGCTGCCTTCAGCCTTGACATGACCATTTCCCACTTGGTGCCGCGCCAGGCACAAAAATGGCTATACGGCTGGAGATGGGTCCCCCGCCCAAGGAGCCAGCAGGAAAAACTAGGCCTTGTTCTAAAGCTCTTTGGGAACCGCTTGCGTAGCCCCACAGACCTGGGGGCTGTGGTCCTTTCTGCTGCCTTCAGCCTCGAAACCACCCTTTCCCACTAGGTGTCGCTCCAGGCACAAAAATGGCCATACGGCTAGATATGGGTCCCCCGCCCAAGGAGACAGCAGGGAAAACTTTGCCTTCTTCTAAAGCTCTTTGGGAACCGCTTGCGTAGCCCCACAGACCTGGGGGCTGCGGGCTTTTCTGCTGCCTTCAGCCTCCACACCACACTTTCCCAATTGGCGCCGCGCCAGGCACAAAAACAGCCATACGGCTGGAGATGCGTCCCTCGCCGAAAGAACCAGCAGGGAAAACTAGGCCTTCTTCAAAGATCTTTGGGAAACGATTGCGTAGCCCTACAGACCTGGGTGCTGCAGGTATTTCTGCTGCCTTCAGCCTCGACACCACCCTTTCCCACTTGGCGCCGCACCAGGCACAAAAATGGCCATACGGCTGGAGATGGGTCCCCAGCCCAAAGACCCAGCAGGGAAAACTATGCCTTGTTCTAAAGCTCTTTGGGAACCGCTTGCGTAGCACCCACAGACCTGGGGGCTGCAGGCTTTCCTGCTGCCTTCAACCTCAATATTACGCTTTCCCACTAGGTGTCGCTCCAGGCACAAAAATGGCCATAAGGCTAGATATGGGTCCCCCGCCCAAGGAGCCAGCAGGGAAAACTAGGCCTTGTTCTAAAGCTCTTTGGGAACCGCTTGCGTAGCCCCACAGACCTGGGGGCTGCAGGCTTTCCTGCTGCCTTCTGCCTTGACATGACCCTTTGGCACTTGGCGCCGCGCTAGCTACAAAAATGGCCATACCGCTGGAGATGGGTCCCACGCCCAAAGAGCCAGCAGGGAAAACTATGGCTTGTTCTAATGCTCTTTGGGATCCGCTTGCGTAGCACCCACAGACCTGAGGGCTGCAGGCTTTCCTGCTACCTTCAACCTCAATATTATGCTTTCCCACTAGGTGTCGCTCCAGGCACAAAAATGGCCATAAGGCTACATATGGGTCCCCTGCCCAAGGAGCCAGCAGGGAAAACTATGCCTTGTTCTAAAGCTATTTGGGAACCTCTTGCGTAGCCCCACAGACCTGGGGGCTGCGGGCCTTCCTGCTGCCTTCAGCCTCGACACCACCCTTTCCCTCTTGGCTCCGCACCAGGCACAAAAATGGCCATATGGTAGGAGATGGGTCGCCCGCACAAGGAGCCAGCAGGGAAAACTAGGCCTTGATCTAAAACTCTTTGGGAACCGCTTGCGTAGCCCCAAAGACCTGGGGGCTGCAGGTTTTTCTGCTGCCTTCAGCCTCGACACCACCCTTTCCCACTTGGCGCCGCGCCAGGCACAAAAAATGGCCATACATCTGGAGATGGTTCCCCCTCCCAAAGACCCAGCAGGCAAAAATAGGCCTTCTTCTAAAGCTCTTTGGGAACCGCTTGCGTAGCCCCACAGACCTGGGGGCTGCGGGCTTTCCTGCTGCCTTCAGCCTCGACACCACCCTTTCCCACTTGGTGCCATGCCAGGCACAAAACCAGCCATACGGCTGGAGATGGGTCCCCAGCCCAAAGAGCCAGCAGGGAAAACTATGCCTTGTTCTAAAGCTCTTTGGGAACCGCTTGCGTAGCCCCTCAGACCTGGGGGCTGCGGTCCTTCCTGCTGCCTTCAGCCTCGAAACCACCCTTTCAAACTTGGCGCCGCGCCAGGCACAAAAATGGCCATACGGCTAGATATGGGTCCCCCGCCCAAGGAGCCAGCAGGGAAAACTAGGCCTTCTTCTAAAGCTCTTTGGGAACCGCTTGCGTAGCCCCACAGACGTGGGGGCTGCGGGCTTTTCTGCTGCCTTCAGCGTCCACACCACACTTTCCCACTTGGCGCCGCGCCAGGCACAATAACAGCCATATGGCTGGAGATGCGTCCCTCGACGAAAGAACCAGCAGGGAAAACTAGGCCTTCTTCAAAGATCTTTGGGAAACGATTGCGTAGCCCTACAGACCTGGGTGCTGCAGGTATTTCTGCTGCCTTCAGCCTCGACACCACCCTTTCCCACTTGGCGCCGCGCTAGGCACAAAAATGGCCATACGGCTGGAGATGGATCCCCAGCCCAAAGACCCAGCAGGGAAAACTATGCCTTGTTCTGAAGCTCTTTGGGAACCGCTTTCGTAGCACCCACAGACCTGGGGGCTGCAGGCTTTCCTGCTGCCTTCAACCTCAATATTACGCTTTCCCACTAGGTGTCGCTCCAGGCACAAAAATGGCCATAAGGCTAGATATGGGTCCCCCGCCCAAGGAGCCAGCAGGGAAAACTATGCCTTGTTCTAAAGCTATTTGGGAACCTCTTGCGTAGACCCACAGACCTGGGGGCTGCGGGCCTTCCTGCTGCCTTCAGCCTCGACACCACCCTTTCCCACTTGGCGCCGCGCCAGGCACAAAAATGGCCATACGTCTGGACAACGGTCCCCCGCCCAAGGAGCCAGCAGGGAAAACTAGGCCTTGTTCTAAAGCTCTTTGGGAACCGCTTGCGTAGCCCCACAGACATGGGGGCTGCAGGCTGTCCTGCTGCCTTCTGCCTTGACATGACCCTTTGCCACTTGGCGCTGCGCTACCTACAAAAATGGCCATACCGCTGGAGATGGGTCCCACGCCCAAAGAGCCAGCAGGGAAAACTATGGCTTGTTCTAATGCTCTTTGGGATCCGCTTGCGTAACACCCGCAGACATGAGGGCTGCAGGCTTTCCTGCTGCCTTCAACCTCAATATTATGCTTTCCCACTAGGTGTCGCTCCAGGCACAAAAATGGCCATACGGCTGGAGATGGTTACCCCGCCCATGGAGCCAGCAGGGAAAACTAGGCCTTGTTCTAAAGCTCTTAAGGAACCGCTTGCGTAGCCCCACAGACCTGGGGATGCGAGCTTTCCTGCTGCCTTCAGCCTTGACACCACCCTTTCCCACTTGGCGCCGCGCCAGGCACAAAAATGGCCATACGGCTGGAGATGGTTACCCCGCCCATGGAGCCAGCAGGGAAAACTAGGCCTTGTTCTAAAGCTATTTGGGAACCGCTTGCGTAGCCCCACAGACCTGGGGGCTGCAGGCTTTCCTGCTGCCTTCAGCCTCCACACCACTCTTTCCCACTTGGCGCCGCGCCAGGCACAAAAATGGCTATACGGCTGGAGATGGGTCCCCCGCCCAAGGAGCCAGCAGGGAAAACTATGTCTTGTTCTAAAGCTCTTTGGGAACCGCTTGCGTAGCCCCACAGACCTGGGGGCTGCGGGCTTTCCTGCTGCCTTCAGCCTCGACAACACCCTTTCCCACTTGGTGCCACGCCAGGCACAAAAACAGCCATACGGCTGGGGATGGGTCCCCCGCCCAAGGAGCCAGCAGGGAAAACTATGTCTTGTTCTAAAGCTCTTTGGGAACCGCTTGCGTAGCCCCACAGACCTGGGGGCTGCGGGCTTTCCTGCTGCCTTCAGCCTCGACAACACCCTTTCCCACTTGGCGTCGCGCCAGGCACAAAAATGGCCATATGGCTGGAGATGGGTCGCCCACACAAGGAGCCAGCAGGGAAAATTAGGCCTTCTTCTAAAGCTCTTTGGGAACCGCTTGCGTAGCCCCAAAGACCTGGGGGCTACAGGTATTTCTGCTGCCTTCAGCCTCGACACCACCCTTTCCCACTTGGCGCCGCGCCAGGCACAAAAATGGCCATATGGCTGGAGATGGTTCCCACACCCAAGGAGCCAGCAGGGAAAACTATTCCTTGTTCTAAAGCTCTTTGGGAACCTCTTGCGTAACCCCACAGACGTGGGTGCTGCGGGCTATCCTGCTGACTTCAGCCTCGACACCACCCTTTCCCACTTGGTGCCACGCCAGGCACAAAAACAGCCATACGGCTGGAGATGGGTCCCCCGCCCAAAGAGCCAGCAGGGAAAACTAGGCCTTGTTCTAAAGCTCTTTGGGAACCGCCTGCGTAGCCCCACAGACCTGGGGGCTGCGGGCTTTCCTGCTGCCTTCAGCCTCGACACAACCCTTTCCCACTTGGTGCCGCGCCAGGCACAAAAATGGCTATACGGCTGAAGATAGGTCCCCCGCCCAAGGAGCCAGCAGGAAAAACTAGGCCTTGTTCTAAAGCTCTTTGGGAACCGCTTGCGTAGCCCCACAGACCTGGGGGCTGCGGTCCTTTCTGCTGCCTTCAGCCTCGAAACCACCCTTTCAAACTTGGCGCCGCGCCAGGCACAAAAATGGCCATACGTCTAGATATGGGTCCCCCGCCCAAGGAGCCAGCAGGTAAAACTATGTCTTGTTCTAAAGCTCTTTGGGAACCGCTTGCGTAGCCCCACAGACCTGGGGGCTGCGGGCTTTTCTGCTTCCTTCAGCCTCCACACCACACTTTCCCAATTGGCGCCGCGCCAGGCACAAAAACAGCCATAAGGCTGGAGATGCGTCCCACGCCAAAACAACCAGCAGGGAAAACTAGGCCTTCTTCAAAGATTTTTGGGAAACGATTGCGTAGCCCTACAGACCTGGGTGCTGCAGGTATTTCTGCTGCCTTCAGCCTCGACACCACCCTTTCCCACTTGGCGCCGCGCTAGGCACAAAAATGGCCATACGGCTGGAGATGGTTCCCCAGCCCAAAGACCCAGCAGGGAAATCTATGCCTTGTTCTAAAGCTCTTTGGGAACCGCTTGCGTAGCACCCACAGACCTGGGGGCTGCAGGCTTTCCTGCTGCCTTCAACCTCAATATTACGCTTTCCCACTAGGTGTCGCTCCAGGCACAAAAACAGCCATACGGCTGGAGATGGGTCCTCCGCCCAAGGAGCCAGCAGGGAAAACTATGCCTTGTTCTAAAGCTATTTGGGAACCTCTTGCGTAGCCCCACAGACCTGGGGGCTGCGGGCCTTCCTGCTGCCTTCAGCCTCGACACCACCCTTTCCCTGCTGTCGCCGCACCAGGCACAAAAATGGCCATATGGCTGGAGATGGGTCGCCCGCACAAGGAGCCAGCAGGGAAAACTAGGCCTTGATCTAAAACTCTTTGGGAACCGCTTGCGTAGCCCCAAATACCTGGGGGCTGCAGGTTTTTCTGCTGCCTTCAGCCTCGACACCACCCTTTCCCACTTGGCGCCGCGCCAGGCACAAAAATGGCCATACAGCTGGAGATGGGTCCCCCTCCCAAAGACCCAGCAGGCAAAAATAGGCCTTGTTCTAAAGCTCTTTGAGAACCGCTTGCGTAGCCCCACAGACCTGGGGGCTGTGGGCTTTCCTGCTGCCTTCAGCCTCGACACCACCATTTCCCACTTGGTGCCACGCCAGGCACAAAAACAGAAATACGGCTGGAGATGCGTCCCACGCCCAAAGAGCCAGCAGGGAAAACTAGGCTTTCTTCAAAGCTCTTTGGGAACCGCTTGCGTAGCCCCACAGACGTGGGGGCTGCGGGCTTTCCTGCTGCCTTCAGCCTCAAAAACACCATTTCCCACTTGGCGCCGCACCAGGCACAAAAATGGCCATATGGCTGGAGATGGGTCCCCCACCCAAGGAGCCAGCAGGGAAAAATATGCCTTGTTCTAAAGCTCTTTGGGAACCGCTTGCGTAGACCCACAGACCTGGGGGCTGCAAGCTTTCCTGCTGCCTTCAGCCTCGACACCACCCTTTCCCACTTGGCGCCGCGCCAGGCACAAAAATGGCCATATGGCTGGAGATGGGTCCCCCGCCCAAGGGGCCAGCAGGGAAAACTATGTCTTGTTCTAAAGCTCTTTGGGAACCGCTTGCGTAGCCCCACAGACCTGGGGGCTGCGGGCTTTCCTGCTGCCTTCAGCCTCCACACCACCCTTTCCCACTTCGCGCCGCGCCAGGAGCAAAAATGGCCATACGGCTGGAGATGGGTCACCCGCCAAAGGAGCAAGCAGGGAAAACTATGCCTTGTTCTAAAGCTCTTTGGGAATCACTTGCGTAGCCCCACGGACCTGGGGGCTGCGGGCTTTCCTGCTGCCTTTAGCCTTGACATGACCATTTCCCACTTCGTGCCGCACCAGGCACATAAATGCCTATACGGCTGAAGATAGGTCCCCCGCCCAAGGAGCCAGCAGGGAAAACTAGGCCTTGTTCTAAAGCTCTTTGGGAACCGCTTGCGTAGCCTTAAAGACCTGGGGGCTACAGGTATTTCTGCTGCCTTCAGCCTCCACACCACCCTTTCCCACTTGGCGCCGCGCCAGGCACAAAAATGGCCATATGGCTGGAGATGGTTCCCCCGTCCAAGAAGCCAGCAGGGAAAACTAGGCCTTGTTCTAAAGCTCTTTGGGAACCGCTTGCGTAGCCCCACAGACCTGGGGGCTGCGGGCTTTTCTGCTGCCTTCAGCCTCCACACCACACTTTCCCAATTGGCGCCGCGCCAGGCACAAAAACAGCCATATGGCTGGAGATGCGTCCCACGCCGAAACAACCAGCAGGGAAAACTAGGCCTTCTTCAAAGATTTTTGGGAAACGATTGCGTAGCCCTACAGACCTGGGTGCTGCAGGTATTTCTGCTGCCTTCAGCCTCGACACCACCCTTTCCCACTTCGCGCCGCGCTAGGCACAAAAATGGCCATACGGCTGGAGATGGTTCCCCAGCCCAAAGACCCAGTAGGGAAAACTATGCCTTGTTCTAAAGCTCTTTGGGAACCGCTTGCGTAGCACCCACAGACCTGGGGGCTGCAGGCTTTCCTGCTGCCTTCAACCTCAATATTACGCTTTCCCACTAGGTGTCGCTCCAGGCACAAAAACAGCCATACGGCTGGAGATGGGTCCCCCGCCCAACGAGCCAGCAGGGAAAACTATGCCTTCTTCTAAAGCTCTTTGGGAAACGCTTGCGTAGCCCCACAGACCTGGGGGCTGCGGGCCTTCCTGCTGCCTTCAGCCTCGACACCATCCTTTCCCACTTGGCGCCGCGCCAGGCACAAAAATGGCCATACGGCTGGAGATGGTTCCCCCTCCCAAAGACCCAGCAGGCAAAAATAGGCCTTGTTCTAAAGCTCTTTGAGAACCGCTTGCGTAGCCCCCCAGAACTGGGGGCTGCGGGCTTTCCTGCTGCCTTCAGCCTCGACACCACCCTTTCCCACTAGGTGCCACGCCAGGCACAAAAACAGCCATACGGCTGGAGATGGGTCCCCAGCCCAAAGAGCCAGCAGGGAAAACTATGCCTTGTTCTAAAGCTCTTTGGGAACCGCTTGCGTAGGCCCACAGACCTGAGGGCTGCGGGCTTTCCTGCTGCCTTCAACCTCCACACCACCCTATCCCACTTGGTGCCACGCCAGGTACAAAAACAGCCATACGGCTGGAGATGCGTCCCACGCCGAAAGAACCAGCAGGGAAAACTAGGCGTTCTTCAAAGCTCTTTGGGAACCGCTTTCGTAGCCCCATAGACGTGGGGGCTGCGGGCTTTCCTGCTGCCTTCAGCCTCAAAAACACCATTTCCCACTTGGCGCCGCACCAGGCACAAAAATGGCCATACGGCTGGAGATGGGTCCCCCACCCAAGGAGCCAGCAGGGAAAAATATGCCTTGTTCTAAAGCTCTTTGGGAACCGCTTGCGTAGACCCACAGACCTGGGGGCTGCGGGCTTTCCTGCTGCCTTCAGCCTCGACACCACCCTTTCCCACTTGGCGCCGCGCCAGGCACAAAAATGGCCATACGGCTGGAGATGGGTCCCCCGCCAAAAGACCCAGAAGGGAAAACTATGCCTTGTTCTAAAGCTCTTTGGGAACCGCTTGCGTAGACCCACAGACCTGGGGGCTGCGGGCTTTCCTGCTGCCTTCAGCCTCGACAACACCCTTTCCCACTTGGTGTCGCGCCAGGCACAAAAAGGCCATATGGCTGGAGATGGGTCGCCCGCACAAGGAGCCAGCAGGGAACACAATGCCTTCTTCTAAAGCTCTTTGGGAACCGCTTCCGTAGCCCCACAGAGCTGGGGGCTGCGGGCTTTCCTGCTGCCTTCAGCCTCCACACCACTCTTTCCCACTTGGCGTCGCGCCAGGCACAAAATTGCCTATATGGCTGGAGATGGGTCCCCCGCCCAAGGAGCCAACAGGGAAAACGAGGCCTTGTTCTGAAGTTCTTTGGGAACCGCTTGCGTAGCCCCACAGACCTGGGGGCTGCGGGCTTTTCTGCTGCCTTCAGCCTCCACACCACACTTTCCCAATTGGCGCCGCGCCAGGCACAAAAACAGCCATAAGGCTGGAGATGCGTCCCACGCCGAAACAACCAGCAGGGAAAACTAGGCCTTCTTCAAATATTTTTGGGAAACGATTGCGTAGCCCTACAGACCTGGGTGCTGCAGGTATTTCTGCTGCCTTCAGCCTCGACACCACCCTTTCCCACTTGGCGCCGCGCTAGGCACAAAAATGGCCATACGGCTGGAGATGGTTCCCCAGCCCAAAGACCCAGCAGGGAAATCTATGCCTTGTTCTAAAGCTCTTTGGGAACCGCTTGCGTAGCACCCACAGACCTGGGGGCTGTGGGCTTTCCTGCTGCCTTCAACCTCAATATTACGCTTTCCCACTAGGTGTCGCTCCAGGCACAAAAACAGCCATACGGCTGGAGTTGGGTCCCCCACCCAAGGAGCCAGCAGGGAAAACTATGCCTTGTTCTAAAGCTATTTGGGAACCTCTTGCGTAGCCCCACAGACCTGGGGGCTGCGGGCCTTCCTGCTGCCTTCAGCCTCGACACCACCCTTTCCCTCCTGTCACCGCACCAGGCACAAAAATGGCCATATGGCTGGAGATGGGTCGCCCGCACAAGGAGCCAGCAGGGAAAACTAGGCCTTGTTCTAAAGCTCTTTGAGAACCGCTTGCGTAGCCCCACAGACCTGGGGGCTGTGGGCTTTCCTGCTGCCTTCAGCCTCGACACCACCCTTTCCCACTTGGTGCCACGCCAGGCACAAAAACAGAAATACGGCTGGAGATGCGTCCCACGCCCAAAGAGCCAGCAGGGAAAACTAGGCTTTCTTCAAAGCTCTTTGGGAACCGCTTGCGTAGCCCCACAGACCTGGGGGCTGCGGGCTTTCCTGCTGCCTTCAGCCTCAAAAACACCATTTCCCACTTGGCGCCGCACCAGGCACAAAAATGGCCATACGGCTGGAGATGGGTCCCCCATCCAAGGAGCCAGCAGGGAAAAATATGCCTTGTTCTAAAGCTCTTTGGGAACCGCTTGCGTAGACCCACAGACCTGGGGGCTGCAAGCTTTCCTGCTGCCTTCAGCCTCGACACCACCCTTTCCCACTTGGCGCCGCGCCAGGCACAAAAATGGCCATACGGCTGGAGATGGGTCCCCCGCCCAAGGGGCCAGCAGGGAAAACTATGCCTTGTTCTAAAGCTCTTTGGGAACCGCTTGTGTAGCCCCACAGACGTGGGGGCTGCGGGCTTTCCTGCTGCCTTCAGCCTCCACACCACCCTTTCCCAATTGGCGCCGCGCCAGGCACAAAAATGGCCATACGGCTGGAGATGGGTCCCCCGCCAAAGGAGCAAGCAGGGAAAAATATGCCTTGTTCTAAAGCTCTTTGGGAATCACTTGCGTAGCCCCACAGACCTGGGGGCTGCGGGCTTTCCTGCTGCCTTTAGCCTTGACATGACCATTTCCCACTTCGTGCCGCACCAGGCAAATAAATGCCTATACGGCTGGAGATGGTTCCCCCGTCCAAGGAGCCAGCAGGGAAAACTAGGCCTTGTTCTAAAGCTCTTTGGGAACCGCTTGCGTAGGCCCACAGACCTGGGGGCTGCGGGCTTTTCTGCTGCCTTCAGCCTCCACACCACACTTTCCCAATTGGCGCCGCGCCAGGCACAAAAACAGCCATACGGCTGGAGATGCGTCCCACGCCGAAACAACCAGCAGGGAAAACTAGGCCTTCTTCAAAGATTTTTGGGAAACGATTGCGTAGCCCTACAGACCTGGGTGCTGCAGGTATTTCTGCTGCCTTCAGCCTCGACACCACCCTTTCCCACTTGGCGCCGCGCTAGGCACAAAAATGGCCATACGGCTGGAGATGGTTCCCCAGCCCAAAGACCCAGCAGGGAAAACTATGCCTTGTTCTAAAGCTCTTTGGGAACCGCTTGCGTAGCACCCACAGACCTGGGGGCTGCAGGCTTTCCTGCTGCCTTCAACCTCAATATTACGCTTTCCCACTAGGTGTCGCTCCAGGCACAAAAACAGCCATACGGCTGGAGATGGGTCCCCCGCCCAACGAGCCAGCAGGGAAAACTATGCCTTGTTCTAAAGCTCTTTGGGAAACGCTTGCGTAGCCCCACAGACCTGGGGGCTGCGGGCCTTCCTGCTGCCTTCAGCCTCGAAACCATCCTTTCCCACTTGGCGCCGCGCCAGGCACAAAAATGGCCATACGGCTGGAGATGGTTCCCCCTCCCAAAGACCCAGCAGGCAAAAATAGGCCTTGTTCTAAAGCTCTTTGAGAACCGCTTGCGTAGCACCCACAGACCTGGGGGCTGCGGGCTTTCCTGCTGCCTTCAGCCTCAACACCACCCTTTCCCACTAGGTGCCACGCCAGGCACAAAAACAGCCATACGGCTGGAGATGGGTCCCCAGCCCAAAGAGCCAGCAGGGAAAACTATGCCTTGTTCTAAAGCTCTTTGGGAACCGCTTGCGTAGGCCCACAGACCTGAGGGCTGCGGGCTTTCCTGCTGCCTTCACCCTCCACACCACCCTATCCCACTTGGTGCCACGCCAGGTACAAAAACAGCCATACGGCTGGAGATGCGTCCCACGCCGAAAGAACCAGCAGGGAAAACTAGGCGTTCTTCAAAGCTCTTTGGGAACCGCTTTCGTAGCCCCACAGACGTGGGGGCTGCGGGCTTTCCTGCTGCCTTCAGCCTCAAAAACACCATTTCCCACTTGGCGCCGCACCAGGCACAAAAATGGCCATACAGCTGGAGATGGGTCCCCCACCCAAGGAGCCAGCAGGGAAAAATATGCCTTGTTCTAAAGCTCTTTGGGAACCGCTTGCGTAGACCCACAGACCTGGGGGCTGCGGGCTTTCCTGCTGCCTTCAGCCTCGACACCACCCTTTCCCACTTGGCGCCGCGCCAGGCACAAAAATGGCCATACGGCTGGAGATGGGTCCCCCGCCAAAAGACCCAGAAGGGAAAACTAGGCCTTGTTCTAAAGCTCTTTGGGAACCGCTTGCGTACCACCCACAGACCTGGGGGCTGCAGGCTTTCCTGCTGCCTTCAGCCTCTAATACCACGCTTTCCCACTAGGTGTCGCTCCAGGCACAAAAACAGCCATACGGCTGGAGATGGGTCCCCCACCCAAAGAGCCAGCAAGGAAAAATATGCCTTGTTCTAAAGCTCTTTGGGAACCGCTTGCGTAGCCCCACAGACCTGGGGGCTGCGGGCTTTCCTGCTGCCTTCAGCCTCCACACCACCCTTTCCCACTTGGCGCCGCGCCAGGAGCAAAAATGGCCATACGGCTGGAGATGGGTCCCCCGCCAAAGGAGCCAGCAGGGAAAACTATGCCTTGTTCTAAAGATCTTTGGGAACCGCTTGCGTAGCCCCACAGACCTGGGGGCTGCGGGCTTTCCTGCTGCCTTCAGCCTCCACACCACCCATTCCCACTTGGCGCCGCACCAGGCACAAAAATGGCCATATGGCTGGAGATGGGTCGCCCGCACAAGGAGCCAGCAGGGAAAACTAGGCCTTGTTCTAAAGCTCTATGGGAACCGCTTGCGTAGCCCCAAAGACCTGGGGGCTGCAGGTTTTTCTGCTGCCTTCAGCCTTGACACCACCCTTTCCCACTTGGCGCCGCGCCAGGCACAAAAATGGCCATACAGCTGGAGATGGTTCCCCCGCCCAAAGACCCAGCAGGCAAAACTAGGCCTTGTTCTAAAGCTCTTTGGGAACCGCTTACGTAGATCCACAGACCTGGGGGCTGCGGGCTTTCCTGCTGCCTTCAGCCTCTAATACCACGCTTTCCCACTAGGTGTCGCTCCAGGCACAAAAACAGCCATACGGCTGGAGATGGGTCCCCCACCCAAAGAGCCAGCAAGGAAAAATATGCCTTCTTCTAAAGCTCTTTGGGAACCGCTTGCGTAGCCCCACAGACCTGGGGGCTGCGGGCTTTCCTGCTGCCTTCAGCCTCCACACCACCCTTTCCCACTTGGCGCCGCGCCAGGAGCAAAAATGGCCATACGGCTGGAGATGGGTCCCCCGCCAATGGAGCCAGCAGGGAAAACTATGCCTTGTTCTAAAGATCTTTGGGAACCGCTTGCGTAGCCCCACAGACCTGGGGGCTGCGGGCTTTCCTGCTGCCTTCAGCCTCCACACCACCCATTCCCACTTGGCGCCTCGCTAGGCACAAAAATGGCCATGTGGCTGGAGATGGGTCGCCCGCACAAGGAGCCAGCAGGGAAAACTAGGCCTTGTTCTAAAGCTCTATGGGAACCGCTTGCGTAGCCCCAAAGACCTGGGGGCTGCAGGTTTTTCTGCTGCCTTCAGCCTTGACACCACCCTTTCCCACTTGGCGCCGCGCCAGGCACAAAAATGGCCATACAGCTGGAGATGGGTCCCCAGCCCAAAGAGCCAGCAGGGAAAACTATGCCTTGTTCTAAAGCCCTTTGGGAACCGCTTGCGTAGCCCCACAGACCTGGGGGCTGCGGGCTTTCCTGCTGCCTTCAGCCTCGACATCACCCTTTCCCACTTGGCGCCTCGCCAGGAGCAAAAATGGCCATACGGCTGGAGATGGGTCCCCCGCCCAAGGAGCCAGCAGGGAAAACTAAGCCTTGTTCTAAAGCTCTTAGGGAACCTCTTGCGTAGCCCCACAGACCTGGGTCTGCGGGCCTTCCTGCTGCCTTCAGCCTCGACACCATCCTTTCCCACTTGGAGCCGCACCAGGCACAAAAATGGCCATACGGCTGGAGATGTGTCCCCCGCCCAAAGACCCAGAAGGGAAAACTAGGCCTTGTTCTAAAGCTCTTTGGGAACCGCTTGCGTAGCACCCACAGACCTGGGGGCTGCGGGCCTTCCTTCTGCCTTCAGCCTCGTCACCACGCTTTCCCTCTTGGCGCCGCACCAGGCACAAAAATGGCCATATGGCTGGAGATGGGTCGCCCGCCCAAGGAGCCAGCAGGGAAAACTAGGCCTTGATCTAAAACTCTTTGGGAACCGCTTGCGTAGCCCCAAAGACCTGGGGGCTGCAGGTTTTTCTGCTGCTTTCAGCCTCGACACCACCCTTTCCCACTTGACGCCGCGCCAGGCACAAAAATGGCCATACAGCTGGAGATGGTTCCCCCTCCCAAAGACCCAGCAGGCAAAAATAGGCCTTGTTCTAAAGCTCTTTGGGAACCGCTTGCGTAGCCCCAAAGACCTGGGGGCTGCAGGCTTTTCTGCTGCCTTCAGCCTCAAAACCGCCCTTTCCACTTGGCGCCGCGCAAGGCACAAAAATGGCCATACAGATGGAGATGGGTCCCCCGCCCAAAGACCCAGCAGGGAAAACTAGGCCTTGTTCTAAAGCTCTTTGGGAACCACTTGCATAGCCCCACAGACCTGGGGGCTGCGGGCTTTCCTGCTGCCTTCAGCCTCCACACCACCCTTTCCCACTTGGTGCCACGCCAGGCACAAAAACAGCCATACGGCTGGAGATGGGTCCCCCGCCCAAGGAGCCAGCAGGGAAAACCATGCCTTGTTCTAAAGCTCTTTGGGAACCGCTTGCGTAGCCCCACAGACCTGGGGGCTGCGGGCTTTCCTGCTGCCTTCAGCCTCCACACCACCCTTTCCCACTTGGTGTCGCGCCAGGCACAAAACTGGCCATATGGCTAGAGATGGGTCGCCCGCACAAGGAGCAAACAGGGAAAACTATGCCTTGTTCTAAAGCTCTTTGGGATCCGCTTGCGTAGCCCCACAGACCTGGGGGCTGCGGGCTTTCCTGCTGCCTTCAGCCTCGACACCACCCTTTCCCACTTGGCGTCGCGCCAGGCACAGAAATTGCTATACGGCTGGAGATGGGTCTCACGCCCAAGGAGCCAGCAGGGAAAACTAGGCCTTGTTCTAAAGCTATTTGGGAACCGCTTGCGTAGCCCCACAGACCTGGGGGCTGCAGGCTTTTCTGCTGCCTTCAGCCACAAAACCGCCCTTTCCCACTTGGTGCCGCGCCAGGCACAAAAATGGCCTTACAGCTGGAGATGGGTCCCCCGCACAACGAGCTAGCAGGGTAAACTAGGCCTTGTTCTAAAGCTCTTTGGGAACCGCTTGCATAGCCCCACAGACCTGGGGGCTGCGGGCTTTCCTGCTGCCTTCAGCCTCCACACCACCCTTTCCCACTTGGTGCCACGCCAGGCACAAAAACAGCCATACGGCTGGGGATGGGTCCCCCGCCCAAGGAGCCAGCAGGGAAAACTATGTCTTGTTCTAAAGCTCTTTGGGAACCGCTTGCGTAGCCCCACAGACCTGGGGGCTGCGGTCTTTCCTGCTGCCTTCAGCCTCGACAACACCCTTTCCCACTTGGTGTCGCGCCAGGCACAAAAATGGCTATACGGCTGTAGATGGGTCCCCCGCCCAAGGAGCCAACAGGGAAAACTAGGCCTTGTTCTAAAGCTCTTAGGGAACCGCTTGCGTAGCCCCAAAGACCTGGGGGCTACAGGTATTTCTGCTGCCTTCAGCCTCGATACCACCCTTTCCACTTGGCGCCGCGCCAGGCACAAAAATGCCTATACGGCTGAAGATAGGTCCCCCGCCCAAGGAGCCAGCAGGAAAAACTAGGCCTTGTTCTAAAGCTCTTTGGGAACCGCTTGCGTAGCCCCAAAGACCTGGGGGCTGCGGGCCCTTCTGCTGCCTTCAGCCTCGACACCACCCTTTCCCTCTTGGCGCCGCGCCAGGCACAAAAACAGCCATACGGCTAGATATGGGTCCCCCGCCCAAGGAGCCAGCAGGGAAAACTAGGCCTTCTTCTAAAGCTATTTGGGAACCGCTTGCGTAGCCCCACAGACCTGGGGGCTGCGGGCTTTTCTGCTGCCTTCAGCCTCCACACCACACTTTCCCAATTGGTGCCGCGCCAGGCACAAAAACAGCCATACGGCTGGAGATGTGTCCCACGCCGAAAGAACCAGCAGGGAAAACTAGGCCTTCTTCAAAGATCTTTGGGAAACGATTGCGTAGCCCTACAGACCTGGGTGCTGCAGGTATTTCTGCTGCCTTCAGCCTCGACACCACCCTTTCCCACTTGGCGCCGCGCTAGGCACAAAAATGGCCATACGGCTGGAGATGGGTCCCCCGCCCAAAGAGCCAGCAGGGAAAACTAGGCCTTGTTCTAAAGTTCTTTGGGAACCTCTTGCGTAGCCCCACAGACTTGGGGGCTGCGGGCTTTCCTGCTGCCTTCAGCCTCGACACCACCCTTTCCCACTTGGAGCCGCACCAGGCACAAAAATGGCCATACGGCTGGAGATGGGTCCCCCGCCCAAAGAGCCAACAGGGAAAACTAGGCCTTGTTCTAAAGCTCTTTGGGAACCGCTTGCGTAGCACCCACAGACCTGGGGGCTGCGGGCCTTCCTGCTGCCTTCAGCCTCGACACCACCCTTTCCCTCTTGGCGCCGCACCAGGCACAAAAATGGCCATATGGCTGGAGATGGGTCGCCCGCACAAGGAGCCAGCAGGGAAAACTAGGCCTTGATCTAAAACTCTTTGGTAACCGCTTGCGTAGCCCCAAAGACCTGGGGGCTGCAGGTTTTTCTGCTGCCTTCAGCCTCGACACCACCCTTTCCCACTTGGCGCCGCGCCAGGCACAAAAATGGCCATACAGCTGGAGATGGTTCCCCCTCCCAAAGACCCAGCAGGCAAAAATAGGCCTTGTTCTAAAGCTCTTAGGGAACCTCTTGCGTAGCCCCACAGACCTGGGGGCTGCGGGCTTTCCTGCTGCCTTCAGCCTCGACACCACCCTTTCCCACTTGGCGCCGCGCCAGGGGCAAAAATGGCAATACGGCTGGAGATGGGTCCCCCGCCCAAAGAGCCAGCAGGGAAAACTAGGCCTTGTTCTAAAGCTCTTAGGGAACCTCTTGCGTAGCCTCAGAGACCTGGGGGCTGCGGTCTTTCCTGCTGCCTTCAGCCTCCACACCACCCTTTCCCACTTGGTGCCACGCCAGGCACAAAAACAGCCATACGGCTGGGGATGGGTCCCCCGCCCAAGGAGCCAGCAGGGAAAACTATGTCTTGTTCTAAAGCTCTTTGGGAACCGCTTGCGTAGCCCCACAGACCTGGGGGCTGCAGGCTTTCCTGCTGCCTTCAGCCTCGACAACACCCTTTCCCACTTGGTGTCGCGCCAGGCACAAAAATGGCTATACGGCTGGAGATGGGTCCCCCGCCCAAGGAGCCAATACGGAAAACTAGGCCTTGTTCTAAAGCTCTTATGGAACCGCTTGCGTAGCCCCAAAGACCTGGGGGCTACAGGTATTTCTGCTGCCTTCAGCCTCGACACCACCCTTTCCACTTGGCGCCGCGCCAGGCACAAAAATGCCTATACGGCTGAAGATAGGTCCCCCGCCCAAGGAGCCAGCAGGAAAAACTAGGCCTTGTTCTAAAGCTCTTTGGGAACCGCTTGCGTAGCCCCAAAGACCTGGGGGCTGCGGGCCCTTCTGCTGCCTTCAGCCTCGACACCACCCTTTCCCTCTTGGCGCCGCGCCAGGCACAAAAATGGCCATACGGCTAGATATGGGTCCCCCGCCCAAGGAGCCAGCAGGGAAAACTATGCCTTCTTCAAAGATCTTTGGGAAACGATTGCGTAGCCCTACAGACCTGGGTGCTGCAGGTATTTCTGCTGCCTTCAGCCTCGACACCACCCTTTCCACTTGGCGCCGCGCCAGGCACAAAAATGCCTATACGGCTGGAGATGGGTCCCCCGCCCAAGGAGCCAGCAGGAAAAACTAGGCCTTGTTCTAAAGCTCTTTGGGAACCGCTTGCGTAGCCCCACAGACCTGGGGGCTGCGGGCTTTTCTGCTGCCTTCAGCCTCCACACCACACTTTCCCAATTGGCGCCGCGCCAGGCACAAAAACAGCCATACGGCTGGAGATGTGTCCCACGCCGAAAGAACCAGAAGGGAAAACTAGGCCTTCTTCAAAGATCTTTGGGAAACGATTGCGTAGCCCTACAGACCTGGGTGCTGCAGGTATTTCTGCTGCCTTCAGCCTCGACACCACCCTTTCCCACTTGGCGCCTCGCTAGGCACAAAAATGGCCATACGGCTGGAGATGGGTCCCCCGCCCAAAGAGCCAGCAGGGAAAACTAGGCCTTGTTCTAAAGTTCTTTGGGAACCTCTTGCGTAGCCCCACAGACTTGGGGGCTGCGGGCTTTCCTGCTGCCTTCAGCCTCGACACCACCCTTTCCCACTTGGAGCCGCACCAGGCACAAAAATGGCCATACGGCTGGAGATGGGTCCCCCGCCCAAAGACCCTGCAGGGAAAACTAGGCCTTGTTCTAAAGCTCTTTGGGAACCGCTTGCGTAGCACCCACAGACCTGGGGGCTGCGGGCCTTCCTGCTGCCTTCAGCCTCGACACCACCCTTTCCCTCTTGGCGCCGCACCAGGCACAAAAATGGCCATATGGCTGGAGATGGGTCGCCCGCACAAGGAGCCAGCAGGGAAAACTAGGCCTTGATCTAAAACTCTTTGGGAACCGCTTGCGTAGCCCCAAATACCTGGGGGCTGCAGGTTTTTCTGCTGCCTTCAGCCTCGACACCACCCTTTCCCACTTGGCGCCGCGCCAGGCACAAAAATGGCCATACAGCTGGAGATGGGTCCCCCGCCCAAAGACCCAGCAGGCAAAAATAGGCCTTGTTCTAAAGCTCTTAGGGAACCTCTTGCGTAGCCCCACAGACCTGGGGGCTGCGGGCTTTCCTGCTGCCTTCAGCCTCGACACCACCCTTTCCCACTTGGCGCCGCGCCAGGGGCAAAAATGGCAATACGGCTGGAGATGGGTCCCCCGCCCAAACAGCCAGCAGGGAAAACTAGGCCTTGTTCTAAAGCTCTTAGGGAACCTCTTGCGTAGCCTCAGAGACCTGGGGGCTGCGGGCTTTCCTGCTGCCTTCACCCTCCACACCACCCTTTCCCACTTGGTGCCACGCCAGGCACAAAAACAGCCATACGGCTGGGGATGGGTCCCCCGCCCAAGGAGCCAGCAGGGAAAACTATGTCTTGTTCTAAAGCTCTTTGGGAACCGCTTGCGTAGCCCCACAGACCTGGGGGCTGCGGGCTTTCCTGCTGCCTTCAGCCTCGACAACACCCTTTCCCACTTGGTGTCGCGCCAGGCACAAAAATGGCTATACGGCTGGAGATGGGTCCCCCGCCCAAGGAGCCAACAGGGAAAACTAGGCCTTGTTCTAAAGCTCTTAGGGAACCGCTTGCGTAGCCCCACAGACCTGGGGGCTACAGGTATTTCTGCTGCATTCAGCCTCGACACCACCCTTTCCACTTGGCGCAGCGCCAGGCACAAAAATGCCTATACGGCTGAAGATAGGTCCCCCGCCCAAGGAGCCAGCAGGAAAAACTAGGCCTTGTTCTAAAGCTCTTTGGGAACCGCTTGCGTAGCCCCAAAGACCTGGGGGCTGCGGGCCCTTCTGCTGCCTTCAGCCTCGACACCACCCTTTCCCTCTTGGCGCCGCGCCAGGCACAAAAATGGCCATACGGCTAGATATGGGTCCCCCGCCCAAGGAGCCAGCAGGGAAAACTATGCCTTGTTCTAAAGCTCTTTGGCAACCGCTTGCGTAGCCCCACAGACCTGGGGGCTGCGGGCTTTTCTGCTGCCTTCAGCCTCCATACCACACTTTCCCAATTGGCGCCGCGCCAGGCACAAAAACAGCCATACGGCTGGAGATGTGTCCCACGCCGAAAGAACCAGCAGGGAAAACTAGGCCTTCTTCAAAGATCTTTGGGAAACGATTGCGTAGCCCTACAGACCTGGGTGCTGCAGGTATTTCTGCTGCCTTCAGCCTCGACACCACCCTTTCCCACTTGGCGCCGCGCTAGGCACAAAAATGGCCATACGGCTGGAGATGGGTCCCCCGCCCAAAGAGCCAGCAGGGAAAACTAGGCCTTGTTCTAAAGCTATTTGGGAAACTCTTGCGTAGCCCCACAGACCTGGGGGCTGCGGGCTTTCCTGCTGCCTTCAGCCTCGACACCACCCTTTCCCATTTGGAGCCGCACCAGGCACAAAAATGGCCATACGGCTGGAGATGGGTCCCCCGCCCAAAGACCCAGCAGGGAAAACTAGGCCTTGTTCTAAAGCTCTTTGGGAACCGCTTGCGTAGCACCCACAGACCTGGGGGCTGCGGGCCTTCCTGCTGCCTTCAGCCTCGACACCACCCTTTCCCTCTTGGCGCCGCACCAGGCACAAAAATGGCCATATGGCTGGAGATGGGTCGCCCGCACAAGGAGCCAGCAGGGAAAACTAGGCCTTGATCTAAAACTCTTTGGGAACCGCTTGCGTAGCCCCAAATACCTGGGGGCTGCAGGTTTTTCTGCTGCCTTCAGCCTCGACACCACCCTTTCCCACTTGGCGCCGCGCCAGGCACAAAAATGGCCATACAGCTGGAGATGGGTCCCCCGCCCAAAGACCCAGCAGGCAAAAATAGGCCTTGTTCTAAAGCTCTTAGGGAACCTCTTGCGTAGCCCCACAGACCTGGGGGCTGCGGGCTTTCCTGCTGCCTTCAGCCTCGACACCACCCTTTCCCACTTGGCGCCGCGCCAGGGGCAAAAATGGCAATACGGCTGGAGATGGGTCCCCCGCCCAAACAGCCAGCAGGGAAAACTAGGCCTTGTTCTAAAGCTCTTAGGGAACCTCTTGCGTAGCCTCAGAGACCTGGGGGCTGCGGGCTTTCCTGCTGCCTTCACCCTCCACACCACCCTTTCTCACTTGGTGCCACGCCAGGCACAAAAACAGCCATACGGCTGGGGATGGGTCCCCCGCCCAAGGAGCCAGCAGGGAAAACTATGTCTTGTTCTAAAGCTCTTTGGGAACCGCTTGCGTAGCCCCACAGACCTGGGGGCTGCGGGCTTTCCTGCTGCCTTCAGCCTCGACAACACCCTTTCCCACTTGGTGTCGCGCCAGGCACAAAAATGGCTATACGGCTGGAGATGGGTCCCCCGCCCAAGGAGACAACAGGGAAAACTAGGCCTTGTTCTAAAGCTCTTAGGGAACCGCTTGCGTAGCCCCAAAGACCTGGGGGCTACAGGTATTTCTGCTGCATTCAGCCTCGACACCACCCTTTCCACTTGGCGC
This sequence comes from Chroicocephalus ridibundus, assembly GCF_963924245.1. Lineage (NCBI taxonomy): Eukaryota > Metazoa > Chordata > Aves > Charadriiformes > Laridae > Chroicocephalus > Chroicocephalus ridibundus. The sequence continues at coordinate 167,672 of NW_026961251.1, forward strand.
AGCGCCAGGCACAAAAATGCCTATACGGCTGAAGATAGGTCCCCCGCCCAAGGAGCCAGCAGGAAAAACTAGGCCTTGTTCTAAAGCTCTTTGGGAACCGCTTGCGTAGCCCCAAAGACCTGGGGGCTGCGGGCCCTTCTGCTGCCTTCAGCCTCGACACCACCCTTTCCCTCTTGGCGCCGCGCCAGGCACAAAAATGGCCATACGGCTAGATATGGGTCCCCCGCCCAAGGAGCCAGCAGGGAAAACTATGCCTTCTTCTAAAGCTCTTTGGGAACCGCTTGCGTAGCCCCACAGACCTGGGGGCTGCGGGCTTTTCTGCTGCCTTCAGCCTCCATACCACACTTTCCCAATTGGCGCCGCGCCAGGCACAAAAACAGCCATACGGCTGGAGATGTGTCCCACGCCGAAAGAACCAGCAGGGAAAACTAGGCCTTCTTCAAAGATCTTTGGGAAACGATTGCGTAGCCCTACAGACCTGGGTGCTGCAGGTATTTCTGCTGCCTTCAGCCTCGACACCACCCTTTCCCACTTGGCGCCGCGCTAGGCACAAAAATGGCCATACGGCTGGAGATGGGTCCCCCGCCCAAAGAGCCAGCAGGGAAAACTAGGCCTTGTTCTAAAGCTATTTGGGAAACTCTTGCGTAGCCCCACAGACCTGGGGGCTGCGGGCTTTCCTGCTGCCTTCAGCCTCGACACCACCCTTTCCCACTTGGAGCCGCACCAGGCACAAAAATGGCCATACGGCTGGAGATGGGTCCCCCGCCCAAAGACCCAGCAGGGAAAACTAGGCCTTGTTCTAAAGCTCTTTGGGAACCGCTTGCGTAGCACCCACAGACCTGGGGGCTGCGGGCCTTCCTGCTGCCTTCAGCCTCGACACCACCCTTTCCCTCTTGGCGCCGCACCAGGCACAAAAATGGCCATATGGCTGGAGATGGGTCGCCCGCACAAGGAGCCAGCAGGGAAAACTAGGCCTTGATCTAAAACTCTTTGGGAACCGCTTGCGTAGCCCCAAAGACCTGGGGGCTGCAGGTTTTTCTGCTGCCTTCAGCCTCGACACCACCCTTTCCCACTTGGCGCCGCGCCAGGCACAAAAATGGCCATACAGCTGGAGATGGTTCCCCCTCACAAATACCCAGCAGGCAAAAATAGGCCTTGTTCTAAAGCTCTTAGGGAACCTCTTGCGTAGCCCCACAGACCTGGGGGCTGCGGGCTTTCCTGCTGCCTTCAGCCTCGACACCACCCTTTCCCACTTGTTGCCGCGCCAGGGGCAAAAATGGCAATACGGCTGGAGATGGGTCCCCCGCCCAAAGAGCCAGCAGGGAAAAC